>NW_007726187.1:160260-165383 GCF_000696425.1 Galeopterus variegatus | reverse complement strand
GGGCGGGCCCTCGGCTGGCCGGCCGCCCATTGGCTGCAGGGCCCCGCGGAGGGACAGGCTGGCCAATCACCGGGCGGCGAGAGCCGTCATTGCCCCGCCGCGGGGAGAGCGTGGGTCCGAGCGGCGTGGCCGGGTCTGCGCGCGCGCGTGCGGTGTGTGCGTGTGTGCACGTGTGTGCGCGCGTGTGTATGTGCGCGTTGTAGGGCGGCGTGAAGGCCCGGAGGCTCCCAAGAAACCGCAGGGGGCTGCGCCGCAATCTTCGCTTCTTTTAAAGACCCCGCGTGTCATTTAAAAATGGGAACACTGCCCAAACGGGGCGGCAAAAAGGAGGCATATTTTAATATTTACGCTTAATGAAATATGCGTTCACTGCCAACCGTGGTGCAAGAGACCCCTAGTTCCCGGGCACAGTGTCAGTGTGTAAGGACATGCAACCCACGGGGCTCTGCCCGCAGCCCGCGCTCAGAGCGGGTCCCACCCGCGCTGGCTCCACCGCCGCGCGGCCCCCCGGGAGGCCGGGCGTTAGAAGTGGGTGGGAGCTTCCAGCCCAGCCACTGCCCCGGGCAGGGCAGGAGGTCTTTGGGGCAGGACCTGTTCCTGTTTTCGCCTTCGTTTCTTCTCTAAAGACGGGTGGGGAGTCCCTTCCCATTATGTAGCAGGGAGTGCGGTGACAGTGCATCCCTGTCCCCGCCATGGCCCTCGGAGCTGTGGCCAGTCAGGAGTAACCTTCTGACCCACTTCCTCCAGGAGCGGGTGACGGCGGAGTCACTGGGTCGCAGCGCGGACGCCGTCTTCGCCCGACGCGGGTTATCGCGCAGAGATACATCCAGCTTCCAAGCGCCAGCCCTGGCCCGTGTCCAACGGAGTGCCGTCCGCGTCCCCAGAGGGCAATTGCAGGCCCGGGGCTCCCACCGCGTTTAATCTTACGAACTAGCACGGTGGAGGGAGCATCGCCCCCATTTTCCAGGGGGAAACTGGCTGCAGTAGAGGAGAGGAAAGACTCCCCCAGATGGTAACTAGCTCCGGGCCCAGCGCCTGCATCGACGCCCCGGCGTCCGGCGGGGCAGCAGGGCCATAAGACCGGGAGGGGCCGAGGCCTAGCCGGCGGGACCCTGCTGGCCTGCGGCCGCGGAGACAAAACGGTGCGCCTCCTGGGTGCGCCTTCTGGCGGCTGCCAATAAGGACCTCTGCTGCCCAGTGGCGTGTGAGACCTCAGGTGCGAGGGGGACTTTTCTGCAGACTCCAGGACCAGATGCTCAACCTATTCCTTTGGCCCTTACGACTTAGCCCAGGAGGGACAAGGATAATCAATGACAGGGACTCGCCGGGTTGTTTAGCCTTGAGACAACCACATGGTGGGGGCTCCTCCCCGCATTTTATGGACAAGGACACAGTCAAAGTGAGTTGTAGTCTTAGGGAAGAGGTTTGTCTCCCAAGTCCTGCTCCCTGGGGTGCCCACGGTCAGAGAGACTCCATAGGGTGACGTACCCCAGCCAGAGGGGGCTGGGCCAGGGGAAGACGGAGAGAAAGGACCGCCCAGAATTTGTCTGGAGAAAAAGCGCTAGGCCTGGGCAGATGCCTTATAGCCCAGGGCACTTTTGACAGGAGGGGAAACTGAGGCCAGAGAGAAGCCCCCTGTGAGCTGCCCCTCAGCACGGTTTCTCTTGTCCAGCCGCCAAGCCTGAGAGACTGGTGCTGTCTCCCCCGTTTCTCAGAGCACCTTCAGGGTAGGGGCTTCTGTCCTTCGGGCCTGGCGGGGCTTCCTCAGAACCTGGGTTCTAATTCCTTCCGCTCTGGGGCTGTGTGGCCCTGGACGAGGCTCCTCGCGTCTCTGATCCTGTAAACCGCTCATAATAAGCGTCCCCGCCGGTGCAAGGCGGTTGGGAGTGGAGGCCGGGACCGCCGGGTGGGCGGTGTCGCGACAGCAGGTGGCGCTCGCTGGTGTCCTCCCACCGCCTCTGGGGGGCGCGCGCGCGGGGGGGCGCCTCGACGGGCAGCCCTGCAGGGCCGGGGACGCTACGCGACCGGACGGGACCGCAGGCGGTGGATCCCAGCGGGGGAGAGTGCGCCTTCCTCCGCCAGCACCCGCCTTCTGGGGGGTGCGGAGGGCGCGTCCCCAGCCGCCGGGCACCAGGCAGCGGCTGGCGCGCCCCAACCACGAGCCGCCTGTTCTGGATCCCCGGGAAGCCCAGGTGCGCAGCACAGGCGTGGCGAGCGACAGATCGTGGCCGCTGAGGTCAGGGTCGGTTTGAGACGCGCTGACCGGCCGCGCTGACGGTCGCCCAGGCCACTGCCTCTGTGCTCCGCGCTGGTTCCGGTGTCGCGAGCGAAGACTGCGGTCCAGGTGAGTGGAGAGGCGGAGTCTGGGGACCGGACTGTCGCAGAGGCGGGAACGGAAAATCGCTGTCTCCGCGGCTTTACGCGTTTAGACGAGGCTCCCAGGTCGGAGCGGCCGGCTCTTCTCACCCCAGGGACAGTGAGGGAGTGCGGGACCGACCCCGCAAAGTCGCCGCCCTCAGCAGTGGTGTCTGGCACCCCCAGGATCAGGGCCCAAGGTTTCTGGTCACCTCCAGGCACTAGGCAGAACCCTGGGGCCGAGGGGCTTCCCTGTCTGGGAACGTGGTGCCTCTCAAAGTCTGTGGTTGTCGCCTTCCTGTGTCTCCATCTCCACGCGTGCACCCCAAAGCCCCCAAGCCACGCCCATCCTCCCTTACAGACACCAAGTCCGTCACTTCTCTCTGTCCACTGTCCTTCCTTCCGCCTCCATCAGCTCCAGCGCCGGCCTCTGTGCGGTGGAACCACCCCCAGAATCGCGAGCGCGGCGCCTGCAGGAAACCTCCTTCCCCTCCACTGGACAGTGAGCCGCCCTTGGCAGGGACTGTGCCTTGGTCACCTGTGTCCCCAGTGCGCAGCTCAGGAGCTGGAAGCCACAGGTGCCCCATAATCTGAGTAAATGAGTGGGAATAATCCCAAGAGTATAGATTAGGGTTAGCGAACTACAGCCAGCCGTGGCCTGTCTTGTTTTAATAAACTTTTTTTTTTGAAATAATATTTTTAAATGTCCAGTTTTAATTTTAACATTTATTTTACTTTTGCTTCCCTCATCCCTCATTTCAACCTTATTTGCTCTTACCTCACCTGATGCCACCCTGGGCACCTGGCTCTTGGTTGTAATGTATAGAAACAGTAGTACATTTACACCTCCTCTAATTCTCATTTTTTACAGTCCATGTTTGAGATCTGTCTGTGCTGGCAAATGCAGCAATGCTTATTTCTTTTTTAACACTATGTTCTAACCCAACTTTTACATACACGGGTGTTCCATGACTACGGCTGAAATCACATATTTCCCCAAATTTAGTGGTGCAAAACGACCATTTATTAGTATGCTCACGGATTCTGCAGATCACGGGTGGCTCATCCCCAATTCATGAAACCTGGGCTTCGGATGGGAGACTGCACACGCCGGAGAGTGCAGGACTCAGCTAACGGAGCTTTGGCTCATTTATCTGGGCGCCGATGCTGGCTGGCTGCTGAGGGACCCCTACAACATGGGTGCCCAGGACAAGTTTGGGGGACTGGGAGACAGAGAGAGGGAGGGAGAGAGAGTATGTGCACCAGGCGGAACCTAGGTCACAGCTCCAACCGATGTTCAGGGGGAGGGGACTTGGACCCCACTTCTGAGTAGGAAGAATGTCACATCGTCAGACTGTATAATGAGAAATACTGTTGTGGTCATTCAGGAAAACACAGGGACCGCGAGGATGGTTTACTCCCTGTTGGGGGATCTTTAGGTTGCTTCCAACTCTCTGCTGTTACACATAATATTGGAACGAACAGACCTGTCCACCTTTCTTCACGGGTCTGAGAGTTCTTCTGGGGGCGAATGCCCAAGGGTGGAGATTCTGCGTGACGCATCTGTACAGACTCAACTTCACTGAGCTCTTCGGAATCATCCCCACAAGGGCTGTTGCCACGGCCGCCGCCTCTTCACAGCACTCGGTTTTGTCTGACTTTCACACGTGTGACACTGCAGCGCACATGCAGGGAGACCTGGCCAGTCGAGGTAATGGTTCTCTGCTCGCTCACAGGGTGAAGGAGCTTGGAGGCCACAGGCAGGGAGGTGAGAGGGGCTGAGCAGGTTAGGAACGTGGAGGGTCGCGGTCATGGAGACAGCCGACGGGAGGGGAGAACAGGGCTGGTTGGAATGGTTGTGAAGCCTGTGCGTGTCAAGCTAAAGAAGGTGGTTCTTAATCTGCAAAGAACTGGGGAGTCACCGAAGGTTGACGAGCTACGGAAGTGATAGGGTTAAAGTTGGGCCTTAGGAAGAATAACTGGAAAGCCACATGCAGAGTGAATAGGAGAAGAGGAAGTCCACAGGGAGGCTCATGCCATGGTCCTAGATGTAAGCAATGAAGCCCAGCTGGGGGCAGTGCCAGGCCAAGCGGCCAGTGTCCGCTACTCACCAGGTAGATGCGCAAACCTGGGCGGCTGCTGGTGTGCAGGGAGGGACGCTGAACCTGGCAGGGACGCTGAACCTGGCGGGGCTTCCTTTCCTCTGTTCTGGCCCCTCCTGGCTCAGGCCCAGGGCAGTACAGTCTGGGCGCATTCTCCTGGACTTGTCGCATAGTCCCCGCCGCATCACAGTCAGCATGAGATACCCTTGCAGCTGTCCAGGATGTGAAGTGCAGCGCGTGGCTGCTGGTCTCAGTTCAGCGGCTGGCCACTGTGCTGGGAGCAAGTCACTGTCCTTGAGGGACCCTGTGTCCTCAGCTGTGAAGTGGAACAACAATGACGCCACCCTACAGGGCTGGTGTGGGGTTGAGTGGGGATAACGGTGTGGACAAGTCTTTGGCATGTATTAAACACATTTGCTTTGAAAGAGACCAAATGTTTGAAAATTGTTTTGCCTGCCTCTTGAGGATCTGGACACTTCCTTCCTCATGAGTCTCCCTTTAAGAACTGGAAAGAGGAGGATAATTTTCATAACGTGTTAAGTGGACGCTTCCCAGGGTTTCACTCCCACCAGGGCCCAAAGGCTGGCGGGAGGTGGGAGGAGGAGGAAGGAGGAGGGAGAGGCGGGAGGAGGGAGGAGGAGGGGGAGGAGGGAGGGCAGGACGGAA
>NW_007726187.1:148048-160080 GCF_000696425.1 Galeopterus variegatus | reverse complement strand
GAGGCGGGAGGAGGGAGGAGGGAGAGGCGGGAGGAGGGAGGAGGAGGGGGAGGAGGGAAAGAGGGGGAGGAAGGGAGAGCAGGGGGAGGAGGGGAAGAGGGGGAGGAAGAGAGAGGAGGGGGAGGAGGAGGAGGAGGAGTGGGAGGAGGGAAGAAGAGGGAGAAAAGGAGGAGGGGAAGAGGGAGGGGGAACAGGAGAGGGGAGGGGAAGGAGGGAAAAGGAGGGAAGAGGAGGGGGAGCAGGAGGGGGAGGGGAGGAGGGGGAGGAGGGAAGAGGAAGGGGAGGGAGGAGGGGAGGTGGAGGAGGGAGATCAGGAGGAAGGAGGAGGGGGAGGAGGGGAGGAGAAAGCGAAGCGGCAGCTGCAGGAGGAAGGGGCGGGAGATGGAGGGAGCGGGACGGTGAGGAGGGAGAGGAGGGAGAGGAGGCGGGAGCAGAGCGAGCCCGGATGGCGTCCTCCGGCGAGGAGCGGGTCTGGGGCCGCGTGCGCGTGCGCGTCGCCGGGAAGCCCCCTCCCCCGGGAGCGCCCCAGGAAGCGTCGCGCCCACCTGCTCGGAGCCCGCTGGGGCAGAGGAGGAGACGCGCCCACGCCCGAGCCCCTGCCCTGTGCGGAGAGGGGCGCGCGGGCGCTGGGCTCTCCCCCTCTGCCCACTGCCAGCCCGGGCCTGGTCGCTGTGTCGGAGTCCGTGTCCCGGCTTGGGGCGGGCACCCCCGATGAGGTGCTCGGCAGACCTCGGACCTCGCCAGGGGCCTGTGTGCGGTGGAGCGACCTTCTGTTCTCTGCAGGTGGGTTTCCCTCCCAGCGTTTTATTTCGGAAACTTCCAAACATTGGCAGAAGTTGGAAGGATTAGCCAGAAACAGCCGCGTGCCCACCGTCCTGACTCTTCTTGGGCGGGTGGCTCCTGTCGCTTATCTGCGCCTCTCTCCGTCCATCGGCCGTCCTCGTTTCCAGTGACTTTGGTAGTGAGTGGCAGGCCTCGGTCCGGAGGTCTCAGCCAACGCTGCTAAAAACTCTGGCTGTCCCGGGTCTTCCTGGAGAGAGGACATCACCGTGAAAAAGGTAGAAAAGCGTGGGTTTGGGCCCCTGCTGTAAGACCCCAGGCCCCACTTCCTCCTCTGAAACTGGCCATAACGAGGGTCCCTATGCTGGTGGCTGTGGTGGCAGCCGTAAGACAAGGCACGGAAAATTCACACTCTGCTCAAGACTTCTGTCCCGGGGAAGCCGCTCCGTGACGGACACTCTCATGGCCATATTTAAAAGTGTGATGACAAAATCATGCAGTTGGCTTCCTCCCGTGAAGTACCCTGGCTCTGCATCCATAGCCACAGCTCTCTGGATACCAGTGTTGTACTGTCTCAGTAAAGATATGCAAAGCTGTGGTCACTTCAAGGCTCAGGGCGTGGGAATATCTGGTTTTAATATGAAGAGCACCTCGAGGTGGAGCAGGTTTGGGTTTCCACAATGGAGCACAGATTTGTGCTCAGAGTTATCCAAATCACCCGGAACCTTCAGACAGCTCAGGCTGCCCATGACCTTGATTGGAAGTGACTTAGGGCTGCAGAAAGGAGGCTGTAACAAAGGACGGGGCGACCATGGTGCAGGGAGCCTTCTCCCCAGGAGCCGGGGGGAAGTTTCTGGAAACCACATCTAGCCAGCACAGGAATCTCGCCAGTCTGGACGGCTCACCCCTCTTGCGCTTGGAATGGATGCTTGTGTCCCAACAGGGCTTGTTTGCTGGGCTCCCACTCAAGGTGCCAGAGGAATGTTTGGCATGGTGTCCCTGGTTAAGTCTGGAGGGGAATTTGAGGCTTAGTTATCCTTTCTGTGGGTAGGGGCTTGTGAGGGTTGTGGTGGGGGATGTGCTGGAGGGAGCCAGGAACAAAACCCCACTCCTCCTCTCCCCTGTCGGAGGCGGCGAAGTCAGAGCTTCAACAGGTTCAGCAGCCGATTTGATTCCCTGGCTGCAGACAGGCCCGTGCTGGGGCCTCTCCTGAGTGCTCGAAGAGCCCACAGGGACCTGTGGGGTACCCGATGCCCCTGCAGGGTTTGCGTGTAAATCCGTGGGGAGCTAGTTACGTCACACTGATGCCTCATGCAGCTGGGAGAGAGCGGGGTGCCCTGGACGTGGGGAAGTGAGTGAGTGAGTGACAGGATCAGGGTAAAGCCGTCACAGCTACGAACAGGCGCATATACAGACATAAGCACCACACCTGGACACACTTCTTCACAGCCTTTTGTGTATGTATCTGTTATGGGAGGAATGGTGTCCCCCCTAAAATTCGTATATTGAAGTCTTAACCCCCAGTCCCTCAGAATGTGACCTTACTGGAAATAGAGTCATTGCAAACATAATTAGTTAAGATGAGGTCATGCTGGAGCAGGGTGGGCCAACGCCAATACGACTGGTGTCACGATAGAGCAGTTTGGACGCAGATGCGCACACAGGAAGACTGGAGGGACGCTGTCAGAGCTCAGCTGGTGACACACCCTCACCCAGAGACTTCAGGAGAGCCTGGCCCTGCCAGCAACTGGATTTTGGACTTTAGCCTCCAGAGAGAAAAAATGCCTGTTGTTCTTGGGCAGCCCCAGGACCCTCGTACAGATAACCTAGTAGTTATCTGTGGGCAGACACACGAGAGCCTCCAGGAGCAGAGCCGGGTGCTGGGGACCATGGCGGCAGGGCCTTTACTGTCTACACTGTCCGCACCTTCCTACTTTGCATTTTGTGCCAGGTGTAAGCATTACTCAATTTAGAAAAATGACTTGGAAAAATGTAAAGGTCACCGAAGCAATACCTGGGAGATCATTAAGAGAAGCTGACAGAAGCTTGGGGTGTGCTGAGGCCACCCGGTGGTGAAAGGAGAGTAGAGAATGTGAGGGAGAGATGTGGGGAGCCAGAGGTCCTCCCAGGCTCTGAAGTGCAGGTGAGCAAGGGTGGGCTGAGGACGGCAGGTGTCCAGGGGCCAGCAGGCGAGGCGCCTCTAAGAGGCAAAGCCCCTGACTGACTGATAGACATATAGACAGACTGAGGACTGGGGGGAGCCCCTGCTGGACAGCCCCCAAGGTTGGCGTGCATGCCATGGGGTTCCTCCCTCATCCACTGGAGGTGGCAGGAAGGGTCGGCTCTGGGTCAGGCCCATCTGGGTGGTCCGGATCTCCCTCCTCTGCCCTGTGACCCTGAACAGCCACTTGACCACTCTGAGCCTAGACTTCCTTATTTGACAGAGGAGTAATCTGCTGCCCGTGCCAGCAAATGAGACAGTACATGGCAGCCCTTGACCGTGGGTGCCATCAGAGGGCAGCTGCTAGCTGAGGTGGGGCACGGGTGCCTGGAACAGAGCACCTGAGCCAACGGGTTGGCACCTGCCCTGCCTCATGGCACCAGAGCCACCTCTGCTGGCGCTTCAGTGTCTCTGCCTTCACCCCAGCCTTTTTTATCCACAAGGAAAATGGCTTGCTCTATTACGTAAATAACACGTGCTCAAGAATTTGACAGATGCATCAGGATACAGAGATAATGCAGGCCAGCTGGGAGCCAGCGCCCGCAGGCCCGCCGTTACTTCCCCAGCATCGCTTTAGGCAGAGCAGACCGATCCCCCCACATCCCACACACACACACACCATGCACATACACACGCCCTCCCACACACTGACACACACCAGACTCACCCCCACAGAGCCACACACTCACACCACCCCCACATCCTCACACAGACACATGCCCTCCACACCTACACCACACAGCCCCACAGGCACACACACACCCACACACACTCACACCCCACATGCACTCATATGCATTACCACACTCACATCCACACACACCTGCAACACACGTGCATACCTACACATACAGACACCCACACACTACACACCCATCCACAAGTGAATGCACACACACACACATCCTCAATCACACACTTGAACAGACACACAGCCACCCACACTCACACAAATACACACCCATCCCCACATACACAATATATATACCTACACACACCCACACCCCACACACCTTAACACACACGCTCACGAAACATGCTCATCCACACCTACACACCCCGTATACACACCTCTCTCCATAACCCCTCCTACACCTCACACCCCATACACACCCACATACGTTCATACACACGCCCACCCTCACGTACACACATCCATACACACCCCCCACATGCACACACAGGACACACGCCGTGCCCCACATACACCTCCTGTCACCCACACACGGCCACCGTGGATCCCCCGTGCACAAGTTCCCACCGCGGGGTCATATGCACGCGTTTGTCATAGACCCCCCATCGGCACCTCGCCCACTTCCATCCCGTCCCCTTAAAAGCCCACGTTGCCAGCCTAATGTGTATCTTTGCACGTTGTTATTTTCTCTGCACTCATTTGACCTTACAGACCCACACGAGCACAAACACACACAGCTAGTACAGACATCGAGTAGGATTCGCGGGTCACATTCTATGCAAATTCTACCACATTTCACGCACTCTTGTGCCTCTTTCTCACTGAACTTGGGCCCTCAGGAACCCCTCTCGGTCTCCCAGCTCAGCCTGTCTAGTGGCTGCAGTCATTCCCGGGGGGTGAGCCCTGTTCCCAACATCTCCCTATTCCGGCACTCAGTTGGCCTCCAGCTCATGTTACTGCGAATGTCGCCGTATTTGCACCCCCTGCACAAGGGGATGTCACTGTTCCTTGGGCACTGGTGCTGCTCTTTCTGTGGGGAGGTTCCTGGGTGTGTGACTGATGGGCCGGAGTGTGTGCACACGTGTGTGTGGTACTGGGCTGTTACACTTCTCCAGCCTGCTTTCCAGTTCTCACTGGCACTCCCAGCAGCATCCGTATGAGGGTCCCCTCCCTCCGCTACTCTGCCAACAGGCAGCACCACTCCTTTGAATGGTTTTGCCAGATTAATGGGTGTAAGTAGGATTTGCTGTAAAGGGTGTCATATGGTCTTGACTCTGAGTCAGAGGCTGGTGAGTTGCAGTGATCGGTTCACCAGCCCCCACCCTTCTGGAGCCCCAGTGGGGGGCGGGCAGCTTAGGGTTGGGAAGGAGCCCCGCACTGGGAGTGCAGCAGGGCTGGTGGTCCAGTCTTCCTTCTACTCCTCCTTGGGCCTCCCTAAGCACCACACCACCTGCTCACCTGCTGCTGGCTGGCGAGATCCTCACTGGACAGAGGGCAGACATGCCCAGGGCTCAGCTCGTAGTAGGTGCTATTGTTTGAGGGGCAGTGGTAGCCAGCACCCTCCTATGCCAAGGGCTTGTGGAGACCACTGCCTCCCTGCGGCTTAGAAGTGATTGTCCCAAACCAGTGAACACTTCAGCAGGTCCCAGAGGGGGTGAGATATGTTCCCAGTGGGGGGATGAGCCTAGAGCCTCATCGCCACCCAACCGTCGGTCAGCGCGTCAGCAGGGAAATCTCACTTCGCCAGAGCTGCTTGAGCATGGAGGCTTGGCCTGGGGAACATTAGATATCTAATCGTCCGCATCCAGAGGCACGTTCCTGCTGCGTTGTTTCCTAGTATGGGGCCCAGCAGAAAACACCAGTTCTGGCGTCTGCAGGATAAGTTTGATAACTGAAGTGCCACAGAGATTTTGAAGGAGACAAGGCGAGAAACAAACTTTGGTTTTCTCCCTGCCCCCACCCAAACTCTGCCCTTGTAGTTGTGTGTGGCCAGGGTGGGAGGAAGAGTGCCATCTCCAACAACATTCCCATGGGAGGTCCCCCCAGGCCTCACAGAGGGGCGCAAGGACTGAGGGTCCTTCTGCTGGGTGCCTCTGCAGCCATGGTCTGGGCTCTGGGTGTAGCTATGATGCTGAGTTTGCCTGTGAAACACTAGGGGCCGATCTATGGACACCTGGTCCTAGCCCACCTGTACTAATAAAGCATCACACACTCCATGCCTTAAAACAACAGAAATTCATTCTCTCACTGTTCTGGAGGCCAGAAGTCCTAAATCCATACTACTAGGTTGAAATCAAGGTGTGGCAGGGCCTCTCTCCCTCCGGAAGCTCTAGGAGAGGGTCCTTCCTGCCTCTTCCAGCTGCTGGTGGCTCCAGGTGCTCCTTGGCTTGTGGCCGCATCACCCCAATCTCTGCCTCTGTCTTCGCATGGCCATTTTCCTTGGCGTGTTGGTGGCAAATCTCCCTCTGTCTCCCACTTATAAGTATACATGTGACTGCATTTAGGGCCCCCTGGATAATCCAGGATAATCTCAACATTAGTAACTAATCACATTACATTTTCCATATAAGGTAACGTTTACAGGTTCCAGGGATTAGGGCCTGACATCTTCTGGGGACATGGCTGTGGTCTGAATGTTTGTGTCCTCTCCAAAATTCATGTTGAAACTTCCTTCCCAATGCAACTGTGTTAAGAGCTGGGGCCTTTAGGAGGTGATTAGTGACCTTGTAAAGGGCTTCAGGAGGGGAGCTTGTCCCTGTCACTCTTCTGGACTCCTGGGCTGGCAGTCGTCCACTCTTCACGGTCCAGTTACGTGCAGATGACGGCTCAGATGGAGAAGCACAGGGCGCTGGAGTGGACATGACCCCCATGTCTCCTTATGGCTCATGCTTTGTGGTTCTGCACAGCAGAGGAGGAAGAGGGGTCCCGACCCCCAGGGAGCTGAAGCAGTCCTTTAGAATCCATCAAGGATGTTATTTTCATCACTTCAGGTCTGTGTTCAAGTCCCGAAGTCACAGGCATCCAGCAGCCCTAAGCCTTGACTCTTCTCTGTTGTTACTTTGCCTGCAATTAGCGCAATATGCCAGCAGGGGGCGGTGTCCAGCCAGTGGGGGTGCAGCAGGAAGGTGTCCCCTTGGAAGCAGAGAATGAGCCCCTAGCAGCACCAAACCTGCCGGCACCTGGCTCTTGAATTTCCCAGCCTCCAGAACTGTGAGCAATAAATTTCTATTACTTTTAAATTACCCGGTCTAAGGTATTTTGTCATAGCAGCCTGAAAAGACTAAGACGTTATTCAGCCTAAGTCCTCTTCAGCCTCTGGTGTAGCAGAGGCTCAGGGTTCCCCCATATTTGCTGGGAGCATCAGCCATCCACTCCTTTGGTCTGGGTGAGGCTGCCCCAGTGACTGCAGAAAGGGGGATTTTGAGCCACAACTGAAATATTAACTCACCGGGGAATCAGCCTGGGAAATGAGTTCAAAGGGAGAGTCCCAAGCAGTGACCCAGTGTAGAAACCTCCTGCCCGGGCCACCTTGCTGCTGCCTGCACAGCTCTCCTAGAGGGGCTCACTGCCATGAGGGGTTGCTCACTTCACCCGTTCCCACTCCCATGAACCCCTCAACTCAAGCTTGCAGTGATGTGCAGAAATGCTGCTTCTGAGGAGCTGGTGAGAGACTCCTGTCGTGGAAGAGGCCAGCGCAGTGAAGAGATGCGTGTGAAAGCTGGCAGGGCGTGAGGATCCCACCCCAGGCTGGGGCTGCTGGAGCCAGGCTGGCCACTGTGAAGGTGAGAGGGAGAGCGACCACCCTCCCCGTGACAGGGGCCTGGGGGGAACCCTGGGCAGAGAAATGTCTAGCAGGGTTTTGAGCCGTGTGCTGGGTGATGTGGCCCCTTCCTTTGATAAGACCCACCCCCCATCTTCAGGGCCTGACAGAAGGCTCAGTAGGGAAGCGTGGGCAATTTCTCACGGGAGCCAACAGAGGTGGGCTTGGGGAATGGAGTCTCCTCTAACCCAGACCTTCAGCCTGGTCTCCCTGCAGCCCAGGACCCGCTCTGAGCCCCTGTGGAGGTATCCGGGGGTGGGCTGGGCAATCACATCTCCACATCTTGGCTTCTTTTGCCCACTTCTCCCATGGACCCCTCCTTGGGATGAGCCTACCTGGGCTGGCCAGAGCCCCACTTGGGAATGGTCGTATGCATGGCAGTGGCAGGTGGGGAGGGGGACCCCATAGTGGTGACACAGCTGCATGGCTGAGCTCCCAGGCCATCGAACTTGACATGCTCATCACCTGGACTCCACAGAAGACCCTAAACCTGTGTTGCCAAAGAAGTTCAGGGTGGGGACTGCCTGAGAAGGAGCAGGTGGGTGGGGAGTCTGGCTGCCAGGCCCCAGTCCTGCCTGCACGCCTTGGTTAGAGGCCTCTATCTGCGTGTATCCCTTCTGCACAGATGTAACCCCAGAGACAAGCCCAGAGACCTGCACCAAAGGCTGTGTTGCCTGACCGCTCCTGCACTCCTGGGTTGAGCCTTTCCAGGGGAACTAGTCTGCCTCACGGCTGGGTATCTAACTGCATCCAATCCCACGTGGCCCACAAGGATCACTGTGCTTACGGTTCTTGGCAACCAATGAAATTTAATTTTGCACCCACCAGCCTATTCTAAGCACCCCAAAAGGGATCACTTGGCTGGGGTTGTGGTGGGAGGGGCAGCCAGCTGTCCTGTGTTGTAATGAAGTCAAGTAACATGGGATAAGGTCTGCAAGTTGGGGCCTGGTTCTCAGTCCACAGTGCCCCCAGTGGGTGTACAGCACTGAGATGGAGATGGGGACAGATGTCAGTTTTAAAACAACTCTTGAATAAATTCATTGACAAACACTTAGGGTTCAAATCACCCTATACTACATGCTTGAGACCAGAGAAGGATGTGCTAAAACAAAACATCTTTGTGGACTTGAATTGTCTAGACCAACCATCTATCAGTGAACCAGATTCTGCTGGAATTTTCTTGCTGGTTTAGCACAGTGGAAGTACTCATCTACAGCTAATTTATTCTGAAAGCTTAGAAAAGCCAAGGCAGAGCCAGGTGCCTGGATGAACAGTCCTGTCCTAAGGGCGCCACCTTCAGAGGGTTTGTGGAACTGACTTGAAATAACAGCAATTCAACCTCCTCCTTGGACAGAGATGTGGAAATACGCACTTTCCCTCTTAAAACTCTCCTGTACCCCCAAACTCCACACCATTTCTATGAAACACATGGTATCTTAAGTAAAGTCTTTGGGGCCTACGATGGGGCAGAACTAAAGTGAGGTTTCAAAGTGCCTTTTCCCCATCCCCCAAAAATGCTTATTAGACTATCTCCAGGGGGATTCTACATGCAGCCTGTCCCCCCTAGAATGTGGAACCTCAACCAGACAGCAACGACGCAGGTGGGCCAGCAGGCCCAGCCAGGGTCGAGGTACGTGGCTGGGGCAATATCGCTGCCTGCACAGTCCTCGTGATTTGCACAGGCCTCCCTGCTGGGCTTTTCTTTCATCCTCACCAGGGCGGGGCCTGCTTTGTCCCATCCCACAGACTACGAACTCAGGCCAGGAGAAATGCTGACACTTCATCTGTTCACGCCGTCATTATGCAACTACTTATGTAATGCAGTCGGTGGCGAGGCCCTGTCCTGGACCCAGGACAGAGCCCAGGAGTCCAGCCCTGTCCTTGCCCACATGGGAAGACAGGCTGGCAGTCGTCCACTCTTCACAGTCCAGTTACGTGCAGATGACGGCTCAGATGGAGAAGCACAGGGCGCTGGAGTGGACATGACCCCCATGTCTCCTTATGGCTCATGCTTTGTGGTTCTGCACAGCAGGGGAGGAGGAGGGGTCCCGACCCCCAGGGAGCTGAAGCAGTCCTTTAGAATCCATCAAGGATGTTACTGTCACCACTTCAGGTCTGTGTTCAAGTCCCGAAGTCACAGGCATCCAGCAGCCCTAAGCCTTGACTCTTCTCTGTTGTTACTTTGCCTGCAATTAGCGCAATATGCCAGCAGGGGGCGGTGTCCAACCTGGCCATCTCACGGGGACATCTAAGGCAGAAATTAGCTCACTTTTCCACTTAATCCTAAAATAGGAAACCAGGGCTGGCTGGCTGGCTGGTTAGCTCAGTTGGTTAGAGCACAGCTTTATAACACCAAGGTCAGTGGTTTGGATCCCCATTCTGGCCTGCCACCCAAAAAAAAAAAAAAAAAAAACCCGATGTAAAGGCTAGGGGATGAACCTGATTAACCAGCAGTTGCTGCTTGCTGGGTTCTGGAGCACCAGCTTCCTGAACTCTGCTCTTCCCCATCACAGATAAAGGAGCGTCACTTAGTAGAATGGCAGCTGAGGAGACAGGACCGGAGGAGACTTGGGATCTGCAGGGCTTGCTCACTGAGACCTCATTCCCACAGGACCCCTCTACAGGAAGGGAAAACTGGGGCCAGTGGGGGCAGGGGGTGATCGCCAGTGCCCTTTGAGGGGTAGCCCTTTGAGGGAAAGAACCCACTCCCCAGCCAATACCTCGAGGGTTCACACAGGGCAGCTGATGCCTTGACTGAATTCAACTTTAAAGTGTAATTCCAAGGCAGGGAATGTGATCAGATCCCTGACCTGCAGCAGCACCACCCTTTCCCATCAAATAGCACTGGAAGTTACCCCCAAAATGTATTGCAGGGGTGATGGGGCAGGGCGAGGCTTCCACCAGGAGGAGGCACTCCTTCCAGGAGTTTGCAGGGAGGACCTTCCCTGCCTCCTGCTCATTTCGTGCCTGGGTCACAGCCCCGCCACCTGCACAGCTCCAACCCAAGGACTCTGAAGGCAGCCCGGCATCCTGTCCCTGTCCCCACGCGGGTCATAGTTGCTGGGACATACTGATGCTATAAGTCTACTAACAGCCACCCAAGCTGCATGCGGGTCTGGCCTCCGCTGCCTCCCATCCAGGTGGGATAGGAAACAACACGCCCAAACTCTAGAGGCCTTTTGCCTATTTAAGCCTCAGTTTTCTCAACAGAATAAATGGGCATCACAACAGGACTGACTTCGTTGTGGGGGTGACGAAGACTGGTGCCCATCTTCTCCCGGGAGTGGTGGGGTCCCACCGCCCACACTCCATGGGCTGTGCACCTCCGCTTCCCATGGCTCATCCTGGGCCATGCAGGCTGCACTGCAGCGATTGACACGTTTCCCACTGACAGGAGGCCGCCCCTTCCCCAATCCCAAAGAGAGAGGGTAACAGAAGCCTGAGGCAGCCTGGCCCTCCCGAGGCGGGTGAGCGTGCCCAGCCCTGCTGTGTCCAGCCCGAAAGCACCGAATGTGCCCAGTACGCGGGGTTCAGGGTGCACGAATGACACGCCTCCCTGCACCAATGCGACGGATGCTCCGAGACCCCGACTCCTTCCCACGCGTTTTCCTGGTCAGGCTGATGCAAAATGATCAAAGCCAAAAACCTTCTCCAGAAAGCAGATGGAGAGCTGGACTGAGTGAAGGGTGGGTCAGTTAACTCTCATTTACCCAGCGCGGGGTCCTCCCAGTCCCCTCACAGCCTGAGTCCCAGGCAAGGCCACCCCATCGCACTGCGAGGAAAACTGGGCCCCAGACAGGAACAGATTCGCCCAGTTCCCCAAAGTGGGACAGAGCTGGGTGGGACCTCACAGCTGCAAACCGGGCCTCTCCCCTTCTCAGTAGAATCCCACGCCTTGAGGAGGGGACCCGACAGGTTCCTGACGGCTCTGGCAGGCTCCTGAGGGCCCTTTCCTCGTGAGGGTTTTTGTTTAGCAACTGCAGGGGAGACACTCTGTGCAGCGCAGGGGTAAACAGCTAGAGAAAAGGAAAAACAATACACAGAAATTCCAGCCCAGCTGCCAGCCCCTGACTCCCACTCCCAGGGCACCTGCTCTACCGGCCCCTGCAATTGTACCCTTGACCGTCCTCTGTCCCACCCTGACCTGCCGGAACTAACTGCTGTTTCAAATTCCTACTAATTCTACCACCCCTCGCCTCTCTAGGATCTCAGAGACCCTTCCCCCTCTCACTTCTCAGATGGACACTTCCCTGCTGCTCCAGGGTTCCCGAATGCCATCGACAGGACTCCCAAGCTGGCACAGGGAGTATGACGGCGGGTGACAGCCTCTGCCCATCAGGGCCCAGAGCCTCCAGCCTCCAGGATGTGCCCAGAGCACATCCCTGCTGGGTGCCCAATCCTGGGGTGATCTTGTTGGGCTCGGCTTTCCTTGAAATCCTCTGCTGGGTCAGGTGAGTGGTGGGGCCCCTCCCACATCCCTCCCTCCTTCCCTCCCTCCCTCCCTCCCTCCCTCCCTC
>NW_007726187.1:145863-147855 GCF_000696425.1 Galeopterus variegatus | reverse complement strand
CCCTCCCTCCCTCCCTTCCTTCCTTCCTTCCTTCCTTCCTTCCTCCCATCTGTCTGTGCCAGGCAAAGCCTGTTGTGAGGGGCTTTACCTGTGAACAAGGCAGAACCATCTGCAGACACTAAACAAAAAAGCAGATAAATGCACAGGATCACTGTCTATCAGGGACTTGTAATCTTGGGGCCAGGCCCATGTCCAGGCTTGGTCAGGAGGAAGCGGAGTTCCCAGGAGGGGGTGGTACTCACCCAGGGCCACCAACAGGAGGTGGCAGAGGCCAGATTTATCACAGGGGGCTCTAAAACCAGACAGATTTCAAGGTCGGACATCCTGTTCATCCCCCTTAAACTTAGAAGCTGAGGGCTATCTCTTGGGGGAGGGAAGGAGGCTCAGGCCAAGGGGACAGGGAGTCCCCAAGTTAACCGTCCACCAAAATGGGAGGGGGGAGAGTGGATGAGCCGAACTGCAACCAAGCGCTCACCACTGCCCAGCGGGCTCTGTCTGAGTCCTCACAGCAGCCCCCTCTGCCTTCCCTAAGTGACTGTCCCCATTTCACAGAGGAGGAATGCCGGGGAAGAGCCTCGCAGAAGAGGCCCAAACAAGGCAGGGGAGCCCAGAGGCAAGAGGATTATCTGTGCTCCACACGACTTAAACTGTCTTAATTTACCCCGGTTGACCTGCTCAGACCCAGACTTAGGGCGCCAATTCTGCATCTAATCACTCGCAGCAGCGACCCGACCCGGAGCGAATCTGCAGCCGCTGCAGCCGCTGCAGCCGGGGGGCGGGAGGCTCTCGCAGGCGCCCTGAAGGCTCCACTGCCCCACGTGAGGCCAGCATTTTCGCACACCCAAGGGGGCCCAACAGTGCTCTGGAGAGTGGAGGTGTGGGGGGCTAGGTCTCCCCTTCCTCTGCCCCTTGGTCCCTGGCTGCAGAGATACATGATCTTCTCAGTTCTCCGTCCCATTCCCAGTCTCTGCTTGGCTGCTCCTGGCAGCGCCCGCTCTTTGGGCAAATCCTGGCCCCAGTGGGGTTCAGTTTCCCCATTGCCACACTGTCCCTTGGATTGGGAGGTGTGTCCCAAATGGCCCACGGGTCAGTCCCGAGTGCGGTGTACCACTTCCACTGTTCAGGCTGTTTTGCTGAGAGGCCTGAGCCTTGGTTTCTTCATCTAGCGAATGGGTACAATAATGATCTCTGCCCCTCATGGCTGCTGTTGGGACCAACTTATCCCCGCATCGACCTCAGGGAGGTGGTAGCCACCGCAGGGCGTGGCTAGGAGGCCCTGAGGCCACTGCTTTCGCAGTCCAGGTCTCACCTTGCCCCATGACACTGGGTGCCCAGAGTCCTGCTCCTTCCCTGTGGCTGGGGTCGCAGTGATGGCTGTCTCCTCCTGGGCGCTCTCGCCCAAACCCTGCTCCTCGGCTCTGTCCTTCCAACTCACCGTACATCTGGTCACATCTGGTCACATCTCCACTGTGCCCACCACCAGCGAGGATGGCTCTTGCTTGTCACTCAGACCCAGTGAATGCCTCCTCTTCCCAGCTCCCCTCCCTGAACTCAGACGTCAGATGTGCATTCTGCCCACCCCAGTCCTCCCCAAAAGCTCCCAGGAGCGGCCACTGCATTTCGTTCATTGCGCAGGCCTAGGAGCTAGAACCCCGTCCGGCACATGGAAGACGCTTAATAAATATTTGCTGACTGGAGGGAGTTGGTGGCTACACGTTTCATACTCAAAAGCCTGGTGGGTGGGACGGTCTTGACCTACGTGCGCCTGAAACCCCGGGAAAAATTCCGGGTTTGGGCGCCAGCGGGATCCTTACCCTGTGTCGGTGTGGAAAAATCCGTGGGACGCTCGGGGACGCGGGGTGCGGGGGTGGCGGGAGGGGCCACTCTCCACACCCCCTTCAGAAGGCAGCCCTTCCCCGTGTCCCAGTGTTTGCGCCCCAGGCGGCCGCGCGACTCGAGCGCCGGCGGCGTCCAGTGACAGCTGCTCCCGCA
>NW_007726187.1:145176-145816 GCF_000696425.1 Galeopterus variegatus | reverse complement strand
CCCCCCCACCCCGGCCACCCCGTCCGCGGCCGCCTCTCTTGCGGGCGGAGGCGACTAGTCTCGAGGTCCCCGCAGCCTCACTTCCCTTCTGCCCTCGGGCCAGCCCCGGAGGACCGGGTGCCCGCGAGTGACGCTGCCGTCGCCCAGCTCCTACACGGTCCCCAACGCCCAGCATGTCGGCTGTCCCCTGGCGCCTCGGACTCTTGCTGGGGTGCTGGGCCCGCGACACTAGCGGTCTGGGCTCCCCGCGGCCTCCGTGGGTCCCCCTGGCAGCCCCGCCGGGGCCGCCTTGAGTCTGTTCCTCAGACGGAGAATGGGTGTCCGCGGAGGGGAGGGGAGGCGGAGAGGCGGGAATGCAGGAGCAGCCCCGAGCGGCGCAGGCCACCTTCCCGCCACCAGCTGCCTGGGCTCGACGCCGGGCAGAGCCTTCGCACGGCCGCGCTGGAGTCCCGGGTGGGCGCGGACGGGCCGTGCCACCCCGCGGAGCCTGCGCTGCCCCTTCGCCAACGCGCCGCAGGCCAGCGGTGGCGGGCACCGTCCCTATAGCGGGCACCGTCCGCGTTACCGGCAAACCAAAGTGCGCCCTGCTGTACCGCGCTCTGCTGTGGCCCTGGGTGCGGCTGTCCCTCGGCGCTCCAGG
>NW_007726187.1:144376-145157 GCF_000696425.1 Galeopterus variegatus | reverse complement strand
CGCTTCTCTGCGGCTCCGTCGTGCCGGGGCCCCGCGGGGCCAGAGCCGGCCAGAGCCTCCCGGCGACGCTCCCGCTCCGACGGATTAGCGCCCCTCCCCCACTGGTCCCCGCGGGGGGCACCGACTCGCCCCCGAAAGCCCGGAGGCGCAGAAACTGCCCCGATGAGCCCACCCCCTTCCACTGCCGCGTCTGCTTGTTTAACCTTCTCGCCGGGCGGTGACCCTGCCCCCGCCAAGCGCTGCCATCGGGGTCAGGCGGGGGTGGGGAATCCCCCCACACACCAGGCAGAGACCCTCCTCCCATCCCCTGTCTTGCCTGGCCTGGGAGACTCAGGGAAGCGTTCAGGCCCGGTCGTGTCCCAGGCCCTGGGTGACCTTCAGCGGTGTCTTATCCTCACTGGTCTTTGACGCCTGAGGTCTGAACCCCCACCCTCAGGGGCTGCCCAGCTCCAGGCAGATTCGGCTACAGGATTTGTGTGGCCTCTGCAAACAGAAAATGTGGCCCTTGTTCAGAAGCTATTGAGAAGTATTGTGATTTTCAAGGCACAAACGGCAGGCGCAGGGCCCTTCTGAGGGTCCCCACAAGTCCGTGAAGGTGGTCCTGACTCCAGGACTCAGACCCCCATGGACAGCCCCCACCTGGGGCTTCTCTCAGCCTTTCTTCCCTCCCCTACCCTCTGAGTGCTCAGTCCTGAGACAGTGGCCCTGGGTCACAGTGAGTTCCTGCAAGTCAGGACAACCCCGGTCCTGCTGTCCGCCCCCCGCCCCCCCCCCCCCCCCC
>NW_007726187.1:0-144050 GCF_000696425.1 Galeopterus variegatus | reverse complement strand
CCCCCCCCCCCCCCCCCCGGCGGCCTGTGGGCTGCTCTCTCCGGCTGTGTTGGGGACCCTAGAGGGGAACCAACTGGGCTAATTTCACAGTCTCCCCCTTGGCTCAGCCCTCAGCAGGGATGCAGAAGGTCTACACTGAGAGAAAATGACCTTGCACTGTCAGGAGGTTGCAGGCAGGGGTGGGAGGAGGGTGGGATGGACAGTGGTGACTGAGACTTAGATGGTGCCCAGGCCTGATTCCAAGGGCGAGTATTTGGAGCTGAATCTGCTGAGGACCAGTTTCAGTGACCTCCCTCCCCCATGCTTCAACCTGGATGCTCCATGTCACACTGTGGACGTCTGGAAAACCAAGGGGGTAGGGGATGTTCCTGCTGCCAGCAGAGAGGGAGTCTGTGCACCACCGCTCTGTTCCCAGGATTCTCTCATTAGTAGAGAATTGGGAGCTCAGACCAAGCTCAGGCCATCCTCAGTCGCGTGGGGAAGAGAACCAGAGCTGGGACCAGGGTCGGGCGGGACACGGGCACCTGCAGAGCCCTGGACGCCGGTGTGGGAGGCTTCGGCTGGCAAGCCTTTAGCCTCCCTGGCCTCTCTGCAGTGAGAGGAGGGGCTGGGGACAGCGGAGCACCGTTCCAGGGCAGCCGTGCTCCGTGTGCCTCAGGTGCATTTCCCTGTTTAAGCCTCAGTACGTTCTTGAGGCAGTGATGATGTCACCCCCATTAGAAAATGAGGAAGTGGAGGCCCAGAGTGGCTGCGTGAGGAACCCAAAGTCGTGTGGCCCCCGGCTGGCAGTGGCCCTCACCACATGGTCGACACCAGCATGGGGGTGGGCACTGGTGCTTTCAGGCCAGGCCAGAGACCCCAGATTCTGGGTGGTGGCTGGGCTTGGGAGGCTGGGTGGACGCAGGGTGGCATCTACGCACCAGAGACCCACAGCCAGGCCCCTTCTCCAACTTAGGGTGGAGTTCACTGCACTCTGGAAGCATCGATCAATTGTTGCCGTGACAAACCTGCCTCAGAGGCTGGAGAAACCACCCAGACAGCTACCCCGAGGCCCCGGCTCTGCCTCAAGAGCTCTCACTGTTCCCGCCCCAGGAATCACCTCTCGGCTCACCTCGTGGAAACTTGGGCAAGGCGCTGGCCTCCCTGGGCCTCAGTCTCCCTACCAGTAAAAGGGCTGATGGGCAGACCGTTGGCTTCTCTCTAACCGGGGTGAGAAGCAGACCTGAAGATCATTCCGCAGCCTCGTCCTGGGAGGTGTTGTTGGGGTGAAGCTTCCTGGCCTTGCTTACCCGTGCCCTGGAGAAAACGCTTCCTCACACCTAGCTGACACACAAGTGCGTCGGGGTTCCAGCAAGCACTTTAGGAGGCTTTGTTGGTGGAGTGCGTCAGTGTGACAGGATCTGGCTGGCCTTCCTGGTTCAGTGGCCAGGTCCTGAGCCCATCTGACCCAGCCCATTGCCCCATCCCACTTCCCCATCCCATCATCTGGAGGCTCCAAACAAGCTGAGTCCCTGCTGGCCACCATCCCTGACCCGGGTCCCTCCCCCACCCTGACCCCAGCCTGGCTGCAGGAGGTCAGTGGGACAGGAGGCCTGGGGTCATGGGCCAGCAACTGTGTGCCTGATGTGTTCAAGGGATGGAGAGTCCAGGCGACCTTTGGGGTATGGCAGTGCCCAGGATAAGCTGTCCTTCCCACACTCTGCACCTGGAGGTGGAAGAGGCACTGGGGCGAGGAGTGCTGGGAAGAGGTGCTGCTGAGAGACAGCAGCTCCCACTGCCCCAGTCACTGCCTCTTTCAGCAACCTGGTGAAGTGTCAGGCCAGCCTCCACTCCCTGAAGAGGAAACGGAGGCCCGAAGAGGTTAGGAAATTCACTTAAGGCCACACAGCAACAGGAAGAGGTGCATTTGAATCCAGGACATGGACTGGACTGCTCTCTGCCACCCAGCCTCTGCACACTCAAGCATGTGCACACACGTATACACGCTCACACGTGCACAATCGGTGATTAAAACACCAAGCGCAGCCTGCAGGGCAGAAAGCCCGCCCCAGAAGATGCAAACACAAATCCATTTCCTTCAAGGGTTGATTGATTTCTCTTCAAAGAGCTTCTGCATTATGCAAGGGTTAGCTCTGAAGGTTAGCTGATTTCAATGGAAGTAAGTCCCGGAAAAACACATCAACACGGCCCCAGTTCAATTCGCTGGAAAAGCACATCTCAAGTTTTGCGTAACTCAGGAACGATAAGGCCAGTGCAGACAATGCTGCAAAGCTGTTAGCTGTTGTCCCAGGGGCCTCAGCTTTGGAAGATGTCTCCAGAATCATGGGGTTTCTGCGAGAATGCTTCCCACCCGGATACATGTTACCACAGAAACCTGGAGGGTTCCCCTCCTAAAGTCTGGTTTTTGCAAATGAGCGCTTGTGGGGATAATTTGTGCAGTAGTGTGATCTGGGTTTTGGAATCTCAGGTGGTGATTTCTAAGCAGCTCTATATTCTCTGCAAAAAGCGACGCATATTTCCTCCCTCCCTCCCAGCCTGCCTTCACTCAGTCCTTCCTGCCTTCCATTTCTTCCTCCTTCCACCCTCCCTTCTTTCCGAGAATCTTTATTGCATGTCTGCAGGCCGGTTTCTGGAATGCAGCAGCGAGCAGGCAGCCAAGGCCCTCCCTTGTGGGCCTCATGGCCACCATGTCACTTGTTTGCCTCACTTGGCCTGTGAGGCCAACTCCGTCTTCATTTTAGAAACACAGAAGCTGAATCCCAGAGGGGTACAGTGATTTGCCCAAGGTGGCCCAGCACATGAATGGGTTCCTTAGCCTGGCACCAACCACTCCCCAACAGGTCCTACCCTCCTCTCCAGCTCCTCTGGCAAGCCCGTCCCCCACCACTCTGTGCCCCTGCTGGTGCCCAGTTGGGCTGGGCTGACCCACCTCCACACCTTTGCATACGTGCTGCCATCTCCCTGCCATACTGGGCATTCCTCTCTGCCCTAGGAAGCCCAAAGCCCACTGACTGTTGAAGATCTCTCTTAAACAGCATCTTGTACGTCCTGTGTGGAGATCCTCTGGCCTCCTCGGGCAAAATGAGCCACTGCTGCTGTGTGCCATCATGGTCTTTGGCATGAGCTGCCCTCTGATCATGGGTCCCCCGCTCCCACTCACCTGCCACCAGCCGGAGGCTGACCTAATTCCATGCTGGGCCCCAGCCCTGACAGTATAGAGCCAGGCACGAGGCAGCTGTTTTAATTGTAGTCTGGCTGGGCAAATGAGAATTATTTCAAGCAGAAAGGGAAGGGTGAGGGGTGTGAGGAAGAGGAGACACGTGGTGTGATGTGGGAGAACACTAGGATCGGGGGGGACATTTGGGGTCCCAGCAGAAGATAATGCTGGGCAGGTAGTCAGGGGCCACCTGAGGCAGGCAGGTTGACAGGCTGAGGAAGGAACCAAGGCAGGAGGGAGCCAAAGACAGAGATTCACCAGAAGAATGAAATTCCGCATCACCCCCCACCCGTGGTTCTAATTAGATTCTGACACTCTCTCGCACCCCTTAGGAGCTAAGCACTTTGGTTTACATCTGCTGATCAAACATGGCAGGAAACCCAGAAAAAAATAACATCCATATTGTTGTCAGAGCACGTTTTTGGCTCCAGATTTGAGATGAGCATAATATTTGTCTAGAGCTAACAGCAGTAAATTTTTCCTGCCTGTAAATGTGTTAATGATATTTAGTAGAAAGTATCTTTGGATGGAGATAAAGCTGGCTCCTGCATAAAGACTAGGTTTGCTCAGAGAGATTTTATTGTCATGTGTTTCCTTGGAGGAACCAGAGGGAGACATCTGAGTACTGTTTATCATCATTTAAAAAATATTTTTTAAAAATATGTGCCCTCCGCCTCACCCCCAGAGCAGTTGAGTTACGGGGATCGGGTACAGCCAGCACTTCAAGGCTGTGGGCGTCTTTCTCATCGTGGGGCCTTGAAACCCTGCTGCTCTGTGGCTCAGGACTTCGCTTTCTGGCAGGTGAGGAATTGCTGAGCCCATTTTACAGTCATGAAGATGGAGCTTGAGGGAGAATGACCTGCTGACCCAGGATCACACAGCCCTCAGGGGGGCTCGGGACCCCCTTCCCGTTCCCTCTTTCTGAGACCGTCTTGAACACTTCCTGCCTTCACTGGAAGGGCGCCGAGCTCTGCTGGGCCTCTGGGCAGTTGTCCAGGGCTGGCCAGTCTAACAAACACCAAATGTAGAGCTGGAGTTTTCGTCTTCAGTGAAATTAGCCACAGGGAAAGGCGTCGGCACATCCAACTTTTTTGAAACCCCTGGACCACTAGAGAAGTGGAAAGCACAGGCTGTCCACTCTCATCCAGAGAAGAGGGCCAGGAGGGTCAGCCTGACCACAGCCAGATCTCTCCTTCCCCGCTGTGCCCTAGAAGGAGCCCTGGACAGGGAGCCTGGCACCCCGGTTCATAGCCTTCCTCTGTCCCCCTCTTGAGGCAGCTGTCCCCATACCAATCCTCGGCCTGCACAGTTGTCAGCGTGACCAAGGCTCATAACAGGCCTCTGTGGTGCTGCTGACCCCAGCACTGGTCAGTCAACAAGCCCTGAGGGACGAGCTCCAGGGACAGGGCTTTCCCCTGACGTCTGGAGACTCAGAGTGAAGGGCTGTGAGAACTTCTGTGGCTTACAGATGCAGGTGTCTCACGCTCGAGCAGAGAGTGTCTGCTGGACTCGAGGCTGAGTACTGGTGCTGACTTACTCCTTGCTTCTCGACTCCAGGCTCCGAGGGCCCCTTTGATGACCCAAGTCCTCTAAGATGTATTGTGGAACGTCAGTCCTGCAAGACTCCTCAGAAAAAAGATCCCATGGCCACTGAAGTCTGGGAGAGGCCATATACTGGACCCACCCTGGAGATCTGTGACACCCTTCAGCAAATTAACTGCTCTGAGACCTCCCTGCAGGGACAACCTTCCCTGTAATGAGGCTAGCCTGGCACTTCCCAAACTTGGGCACAAGAGACCCCCTTTCCTCACCCCTCCTCTCTCAGTAAGGGTCCACTCAGGAGACAGAAGCCATGCCACTTGTTTTAACAGAGAGAATCCAGCATAAAGAAGAGTTAACTTGGTGTTGAAGGACTGAAAGGCAAAATAGATTCTAAGAAGCAGCTGCCCCTTGGGCTGGGAAAGCCAGGGAAGAGTTGGGGATTACTCAACTTAGTGGGACCCAGACCCTGAGCGGTGAGAGTAGGGTGCGGGCTGCAGGGAGGGAGCTGCCCTGCAGGTGGAGAGCATTGCCATGGCGATGCCCACCTGGAGGCTCCCTCTAGCATGCATGGGAGCAGTGCCTGGCAGGTATCCCACTGGCGAGCAGAAAGGGGGTACCGAGTCCCTTCCCTCCAGTCCCTGGTATTTTGCTGTAGCAGCCCAATGGGACTGAGATGGGGCATTTCTGAGTCCTCATGGTACGGCCCCAGCCAGCTTCTGCAGCAGTCCCTGCCAGGCTCCATCCATGCCCAGCTCCTGTGCACCTTGCCCACCACCCATGGGGTCCAACCATAGCATTTTCACAACACCCCACCCCACACCCATTTTAAGGCCTGTGCTTTTATCTCTTTAGGGCTTTCCTTATGCAGAATCCTCTGTGGGATCATCTCCCCTGACTATCCCACCTAGAAGCTTCCATCGACTGTGAGCTGCTTCAGGATGGACACCACACTCTCCTTTGTGTCCTGCGCCTGGCACAGACCCAGCATTTAGAAGGGTGCACTTGTTTCCTGTGGCTACCCTAACAAATTACCCCAAACTGGGAGCCTAGGACAATACAAATGTATCCTCTTACAGTTCCAGAGGCCAAAAGACTGAACTCAAGGCTCTAGAGGAGGGTCTCTCGGGCCTCTCCCAGCTCTTGGTGGCTCCGGGCATTCCTCAGCGTGTGGGCACATTGCTCCATTCTCTGTCCCTGTCTCCACATGGACTCCTCCCCATATGTGTGTCTGTGCATCCAAACCTCCTCCTTTTCCTCGTGAGGACACCAGTCACCCTGCTCCAGGGTGATCTCATCTCAAGATCCTTAGCTTAATCAGATCTGCAAAGACCCTTTTCCCAAATAAGGTCACATTCATAGGTCTCAGGGGTCAAGACATGGACATGTCATTTTTGGGGTCACCACTGACCCCCCGAAGGAATACAAAGGGACTCAATGCGTGATGGCCGCTGAACTTGAGACCCAACTCAGACGCCCCCTCCTCTGTGAAGTCTGCTCTCCCTCCCAGCACTGGGTAGGCTCCCCCTCCATATTATCTAGAGCTCTGCCCCAGGTCCGTGACAGTGCTGGCTCCTCCATTCCCCCTTCTCATTCACGCGGTAGCTTGTTTCTCCTAGCGAGGCACAGTCTGTATGCCCGGCACCCAGCTGGTGCTTCCATGATACAGGAGCGTGCAAGGTGGCAGCATGGTCTTAGAGGGGCACATTCGGGCAACACTGCTGGGATCTGTGGCTGTGGCTGCTTTAGAGAGAAGCCCCCAGGCCAAGAGGCCTGGGGCCAACTCCTGGTCCGGGATGTTCAGAAACAAACAGTCCCAGAGCAGTCCTTGGGCTTTAGGTGAGCAGGGCCCAGTCATGGAGCCCGAGGGGCTGGGCTGGGTAGGGCTGCAGGCACAGAGGCCAGGATGATCCCAAGCCACCTCAGTGACCCCACCAGGACCTGGCTGTGGTCTCGGGCCACCTGCTTCAGGTGGGCATAGCCAGGAGCCGCTAGAGGAGTCTGCTCTCCCTGTACTGCCGCCCACCCCTGCTGAACTTCACTCCTGCTCTGGCTGGGTGGGGGCTGGGATGGATGGCCACATCGCCGGGCCTGAATGGAATGCCGAGGACCCAGTGGCCATACCCCTGCCCCTCCTCATGCTCCCGAGAATTTGCTGTACAAATTAGGGAAGTGTCCGAGGTCGCATCTGTGAAGCCAGCTCTGAGAGAACCTGGATCAGAGCAACCCTTGGGAGCGGACTACGTGGGCTCTGTCCCTAGTGGGGTAGCCCTGGGCCAGTTAGGACCCAGGCCTTGCAAAAGGACAAAAGAAAAGAGGCTTGTTCTTGCACTGGGTGTGGCAGACTTGTGTCCACGATCCCTTCTATCTTCACAGCCACCCGAGAGCAGAGTACATGCTGCTGAGGCCACCGGCACAGGCCTCCGGAAGCGGGTTTCACTCAGGGTCCCCTACGCAGCTAAGCCAGGGACCCAGCACAGGCCGGTCCTCCCTGTGAGCAGAGGTTACCTCAAAGATGGAAGATTACAGTGATCAAGGACATGTGAAGAGCGGGACGCCTGGTCTGCCTGCTGGGAGCTCCAACTGTTGAAGAAATGGCTGTTTGAGGCCAGAGCGTGACGGGCGTTCCTTCCCGGAGGAGCAGCTCTGAGAGGCTCTCCCCGCAGAGCACCTGACCTAGGTGGGTTGCAGCGGATATGCTGCACTTTTCAACGTGCTGCTGAATTTCTAGCGGGATTCCATGCACACCTACCCTTCCTCCGGCGCCGCTGCTGCGGGAGCTGCTGGGAATCCGCTGCACAGACACACTGGCACACTACCAAAGGTCGCGTGCGCAAGCCTGTCCTGACAGGCCATGCGCTGCCATCTGCATGGAACTGCCTCACGTCTCCTCGCGAGTAGGTTCAGGTTTTGCGTCTTTGGCAGGAAAATCACGAAAGCGATGCCGTCCTGTCCTCATTGCTCTGACCGTGTGGTTCACAGCTGTGATTTGTCCCATTGCTGGGGACATTAACTTTGGACCCTGATTACGGTGGGGTCCCCCGGATTTCTCCACTGTAAGGTTACACTTTTTCATTTTTGCAATTATCCAGTGTTTTGTAGGGAGGTACATTGAGATATGTAAATATCCTGTTCTTTACCATAGTTTCAATTAACCATTCATCAATTCATAAAATGATGGGCCCTGGGATTCCTGTTTTATTCAATAGGTTTCATTCCATCGCTACCAGTATTTACTTTCATGTTAAAGCATCCCCCCTCTGGCCAGTGGGAGCCCTTCGTGGTGGCCTCTGTGTCCACCTGACACGTCCTCTCATTTCTTGTGCACCTCCTTTCTAATGCGACAGGATGGCTCAGGTTTAACCGGTTCTTTCCCTGGTCCAGGCTAGGATCAGACATTCCTCTAAGGACCCTGGTTCTTTTTAAGGGAGACTGGCAATGCAAAGCCGAGGTCTGGAGGCCACATGAGCCCATGGCATTGGGGTGTTTGTGCAGAGCCGGGACGTACCCACATATTTATTTACATAAGCACATGTGCACACACACACACATCTCTGTGTGTGTCGGGATCTACCCGCATATATTACAAACCAGCCTAATGTGTGTCCAACATGGCAGGGGTTGTCCCTGTTTCCTCCTTCCTCTGGGTGTGTAACTCCCTGTCCAACAAGAGACCTGGCTCTCATCAGCCTCAACAAGTTTGCTCATTTGATCACTACCTCAATGAAGCCAACCTCCTGTGACCATGGACTCCCACCCCCACCGCAGACATCCCACTCCCCTGCTCAGGCTCTGGCAGTCCCCTCTGAGGGTGCCTCTGTTCACCCCCTCTGGGCTCCGAGACCCTGTGCTGGGCTGCCATGTTCATGACATTATGGGTGGACACCTGCCTAGGAAAGAATGTTCCCCCAAAACTTAATCCCCACTGTAACTGTTGGCGGTGGGAAGTCCTGTTATGGTTATTGAAAGGTGGGGCCTTGGAGAGGTGATTGGATTGTAGGACCCTGCAGTAGTGAATGGATTAACGATGGTGGTCGGGGGCGTGGTTCTGAGGGCTTTAAAAAGGAGAGCACGTGAGAGTCTCTCTCTGCTCCACCATTTTCTGCCATGTGAGATCCCCTGAGTCGCTATTGCCACCATCAAAGAAAGCCCTCACCAGATGTGTTCCCTGGACTTTGGACTTCCCAGCCTCTGAAACCATAAGCAATAAATTTTGTTTTCTTTATAAATAAGCCAGTTCCAGGTATTTTGCTGTAAGCGACAGCAATGGACTAGTACAGCACCCTTCCCACCCAGCTGGACCATGTCCTCGGCTGGGCTCCTGCTGCCTCCACCCTGTGGGACACCCTCCTGACCTCCACAGGTGCCCCTCTGGTGCTGAATTGTTCAGATGAGGCAGGGAGGGAGGAAGAGGAATGTGAAGTCCTTTCAGGCTCTCCTTGGGTCACCTCACATGGTGTCACTTCGGCCAGTCCAGGTCAAAGCCAGCCACTGGTCAGCCCAGCCTCCAGGGGTGGGGCACTGGACCTGCCTCTGGCTGACAGAAGCCACATGAACCAGGCCATGTTCTCCAGCACAGCACTGTGCGTGCCAGCGTGCTAGAGCCTGGGGAGGGGGGTGAGACACTTCAGGCAACAAGGGCCGAGGGCACCTCCCGGCCTGTCACTCAGGGGCTCCTAGTCACTCGGAAGCTCTCCAGGAAGAAGGAATGACCCAGGGCTGTCTGAGATGCAGGGAGGGACACACGATTTTTAAAGCTGGGATGAAACTCACACGATATAATATCATCCATTTTCAAGCACAATTAATTCATTCAGTGCTTTGCACCCACAACCTCGATGTGTTTCCCAAACGTTTTCATCTCCCCAGAAGAGAGCCCTGCACCCCTGAAGCAGTGACTCCCCACCCCCTTCCCCCAGCCCCTGACAACCACCATCCGAGTTCTCTCTCTGTGGATCGGCCTATTCAGGACATTTCATACAAACGGAATCCTACAGCAGGGGGTCCTTTGGCCTCTGTCCCTCAGCATCGTGGCTTCAAGGTCCCACCACGTTGTGCCACGTGTCAGCGCTTCCTCCCGTCATGCGGCTGAGCGGTGCTCTGGCATGTGGATGGGCCATGTCTGTTCAGCCGTTTGTCTGGGACACTGGAGCTGTTTCCACCTTTTGGCCCTTGTGAACTGTGCTGCTGGGAACATTTGTGTACGAGGGTTTGCTTGAACTCTTGGTTTCAATGCTTTGGGGTGTGTGCCCAGGAGCAGAATTCCTGGGTCATGTGGTAATTCTGTTTTACCATTTGAGGAACACAGTGGTGGGATTTGAGGGTCTGCGACAACAGCAGTGTGGAAGAAAGCGGAATCCGCGCTCAGGGTGCTCTGCCAGAGGCCCGCGTGGCACCAGTGCTTTCTGAGGAGTCTCCCATCTCGGCGTTCCCCTGTCCCTGTGCTCCATGCATCACCGGGCAGCAAGTGGCCCTGTACAGCCCCGGAGCAGTGCAGTGGAAGACAGCAGCAATGCTATCAATGAGCCAAAAGCGGCGGAGAAGGACTGGGAGGAACGTGCAAATGAAAAGAGGAGCTCGCGGCTGAGACAGCTGGCACCGCGGTCGGCGCCGTTAGCGGGGCCTCGTGTGGCAGGGATGAGGGTTTCCTGCGGGCTGCTGCCACCCTCTCACGGCTGTTCCCCGCTGGACCGCAGGCTCCCAGAGGCCAGGCCGTGGCCGTCTTGCCCACCCCTCTGTGGCCAGAGGCAGCGCATTGGAAGGTGTCTCGATGACCCAGAGCTTGGCTGACAGCACCGCCTCTGAACTTACCTTCAGGATTCGAACAGGTGTGGATTAGTTCTTTGCCTGACTCTGGATACTCTGGATAGACTTAATGTTCCAGTCTCTACGCCTTTTCCCTGAGGTCTGCTCATCGAGGTGGGTTGCTCAGTCATTCACACCCAGGTGGAGATGGTCACAGTCCCCAGGACGCTCCTTTGCTACTTTGCTGGCATGCCCAGGTGTGCCCAGGCAGAGGGAGGGGCTGAGGACGTTACCCGAGTCACCTGGTGCAGACTCTGGCTCCGCCCCATCCAGGTGGGCACACGCTTCTCTCTCGGCAGTGGGGTCCTCCTACCTGGAACCATCCTCGGGGTAACAACAGGCTGCATTCTTGGCTGTGAGCACCTTGTGCCTGGTACTCAACCCTCCATCAGAGCGTGACGCCTTGCTTCACCCACTTCCCTCCCGGGCCCCAACTGTAGGTTGAATGGCAGCCCCAAAATATGCCCAAGCCCTAACCCCAGAACCTGTGAATGTGACCTCATTTGGGAAAAGGGTCTTTGCAGATGTAATTAAGTTAAGGATCTTGCGATCCTTAACTTTTAATCCTGGATTACACAGGTGAACCCTAAACCCAGTGACAAGTGTCCTTATGACAGCCACACAGAAGAGAGAGACAGAAATAGAGGAGGAGGCCACGTGGAGATGGAGGCAGAGACGGGAGAGCTGCCGAGGAGCACCGGGAGCCACCAGGAGCTGGAAGAGGCAGGTAGGATCCTCCCCAGAGCCTCTGGGTAGAGTGTGGCCCTGCTGACACCTGGATTCCAGACTTCTGGCCTCTAAACAGTGTTTTAAGTCCCCCAGCTTCTGATCATTTGGTAGCCCTAAGAAACTGACACAGTCCTTAAACTTCTCCCAGTTTCCTGGCCTGGGACCCTCCTACGTGGGGGTGGGGCAGGTGGAGGTCTGGTCTGGGATTAGGGTGGCAGAAAACAGATGGCAAAGTGAGATGTTAGAGTCAGGAGAGCTAAGTGAGTCCTTCATGTCTCCGAGCCTCGGTTTTTTCTCCTGTAAAATGGACACAATCCTTCCTGTCTCTCGGTGGGGAGGGGTGCTGTGAGGTCATGGGCATAGCAGTCTGTCTGCACCCCCAAGGAGGGGTCATGCTGCTGTCTATGGAGTTCAGATCCCATCTCCCTGGATTCTGAGGCTTTCCTGGCCCTCGGACCTCCCTGGATGGAACTGCAGTCTCACTGGGAGAAACTGCACCCATCCCTTCCAGCCAATTTCCTATCCTGCTCCCCCCTCCCCCAACGCCACTCCTTGACTTTCAAGTCCCCAAGGGCGGTGGGGGGAGGGGCTGCAAAAAAAACCCAGAGCCCTTTTCCCAGAGCAGCACTAAGGCTGGAAAAAGGAGAGTTTTCTTGGACAAACCTAGATTGTTATTTCTATTCCTGATTTAATTTGAGAGTGGAGACGACCTCTAAGTGCCAGGTAACGCTGTGTGCTTGCTTCAGACAATTGTCTCATTGGTGTTGGGATGGGGTCATGAGATGTGGCACGCGAGGTGCCCACAGGATGGCACCTGCTCCCCTTGTGAACATGTGTACAAGTATCTGTTCAGGTCTTGCACATGCACTGAGCTTTAGTTTCTGCACAAATGAAACAGAAGTAGTGACACCCACGGGCAGAGGCAGCTGGACAATGAAATAGGACCCAGCATGTCTGGTGCAGAGGAAGTTCTCAACAAAAGCAGCTATTCACAGCCAAGGGTACTGACCACTACCGTGGACTGGACACTTGGTGGGTGCCCAATGTTCTACATGTATTTGTTCATTTAATCTGCAACACCCTCTTGGAGGTGGATGCTACCATGATTCCCAGTTTATTGACAGGGAAAATGAAGCTCAGAGAGGGCAAGCAACTTGCCCAAGGCCACACAGCCAGCAAGTGGCTGAGGCAGGATTGCAGTCCGACAGTCTACCTGCAGAGCCTGCGCTCAAGGCCGCCGTGCTGCTCAGTGAAGTGTGCCGTGGAAGGATTCAGCAACGGAGTTTTGCGGGGTGGCCCCGACGCGCACCAGGAATGCAGCGTTCACTCACCATCCCGCAGTGACAGCTGGTCTCTCCTTGTGAGCAGAGTGTTGGATGCATCAAGAGTCGCGACCGTCACTTGCTTTTCTACTTGCAGCATCTCCAGGGGACCCTACCTTGCCAGGAGTTCAGGAACTGGTGCACATTTTTGGGACAGGTGTGGGTTTACCATTGGGCCACCATCCCGAAACCTGGGGACCTTGGTGTCTGAGGAGCGTGGCTCAGGGCAGTCCCAGGAGCTGGGCCCATTCTCAGAGCTGTGACCCCCCTGCCACACACAAATACTCCTTTTCTCTCTGATCCTGCCCTCTTTGGTCTCCACCACCTGCTCCCTCCCCAAGGCACCAGGTGGGCCAGGCTGCTCGTACAGGAGGAGCCGTCGGGTGGGGGACGAGAGACAGCCCTGCCCTGCTCCCCAGATGGTGGGGGGGAGCAGGCATCTTGCACCAATGTGTGCCTGGTGGGCCTGCGGACACTCCCCAGCGTGTTTGAAGGCCTCCACCCTCGGGTGGGGTCGAGGCCCGGCTGGCGCTCTCTGAAGCAGCTGGGGGTCTGCGGCATGTCTCTGGAGGGCCATGTGTGTTCTTTGTCTGGTACTGATAGAATTCGGGGCGAGGTGCGCAGGGCCGCCCGCCTCCCGCTGCACACCTGAGGCCCCGGCCACTAATCACTCCCACATCCCTGTCTTCAAGCCAGAGGCTCCAGAAGACCAGCCCACAAGTGGTTTGAAAGGAACCTGCTAGAACTGGGCAGGTCTATGCCTGGCAGCAATCTCTCCCCCTCGCCCTGGGACAGACACTCGCTGGGCTCCCACAGCCCCCGTGCCTTGGCTCCTGGTCACCATGATGTCAAATCACTGCCCCCTCTGCACTGTCCCTCCTTCCTGATACACCAAACACCTGCCTCTCTTCCTCCCGACCCTCCTTCCTTCCTCGTTTTCCTTTAAGCATTTTGTGCTGCGTGCATATGGCTCATGAAGTTAAACAGGGCCCCCGGCCCCTGCCCACCCCGCCTGCCTCACACACCTGCTGCGGGGGTTCCTTCAGTATTTTCCTCCTTATGGCTCTTCCCCACCCTGGTCCTGTGTGTGCTGCTGACCTCTGCCCGATGGCTGCCTCCTCCAGGAAGCCTTCCTGCACCCTTCTCATAGCCTGAGAGCTCTTGTTCCTGACGCAGTCTCACTTCCATCCCTGTGATCATCTGGCCGATGTGTGACTCCCCTCCTAGATGCCAAGCCTCCAAGGGACAGGGACCATGCCTGCTTGGCCCCCTGGTGTCCCCAGCACTACGTCTGGCACACGGAAGAGGGTCAAGGAGAACGTTTACGAGTGGTGCAGACCAGGGGGCAGCCTCTACTGGTCCCCAGCTGCCCCACATGGTGGCCTTGCCCTCTGCAGCCAAGGGAGTTTGCTCAAGTCATTTCTTACGAGTTTCTTATGTCCAACTCATCAATGCTTGGCTGTGGGGCCAAGGTCGAACCTTCTAGTGTCCTGGGCGCAGACTCCTCAGGGACCATTGCAGGCATCCCTTCTTGGTCCTGCGTTTCCTCTGGTCAGTGGAACCTGAGCTGGTCCCCAGAGCTCCTTGACCACATTTTGTACACTGGTTGGGGGCAGCGTCTCTGCGTCCTGTGCACTAGTGGGGGTGGCTTCTCCTCATGCCCGCTCTCGGCTCCAGGCAAGGCCCTCGTGCAGGGCGTTTCTGTATTTGCCCAGCTTGGGCTGGAAGCAGTCACTGGGTGCTGGGCCCCTGCAGGTCCCGCGGTCATGGGAGATGACCAGGGCCAGGCCACCGGACACTGCAGCCCAGGCCCCCAAACCAGCAGGAGATGGGCGCAGGGAGCAGTAGGGCTGATCCCACCTGGACTCAGGGCAACACCATTGAAAACCATGAACGGACTGTTCTTCTGTGTTGAAGGAAAGAGGGAAAAAGGAACAAAGGTGTCCAGGGGCTGGACACGGCAGAGAGATGGAGGAGAGAGAGGGGAGAGGGGCTGCGAGGCCCAGGAGGGCCCTGCACTCACTGACCTTCCAGCCCTGAGGCTCTTAGTTCTGTGTCTCCCACCCTGACCCCCTCGCCGTCTTCAGACCCTGCATGGTCCCTTCCTCCTTGATAAGAAGGCCCGGCCATGCCTGCTCACATACCCCTCTCCCCACACACTCTCACAATGCCATGGCTGAGCCTCAGTTTCCCCTCCTGTAAAACAGGGCTCCGCTCTTCGCAGGGCTGGCGAGGGGTTGAAGAGGAAGCGCGTGTTACGTACTCTAGGCTGGCATCTGGCGTGGGTGGTGTCTTAGTCCATTTTGAGCTGCTGTAACCGAATACCACAGACCGGGTCGTTTTTAATGAACAGAAATTTATTTGGCTCCTGGTTCTGGAGACTGGGAAGTCCAAGACTGAGGGGCTGCATCTGGGGAGGGTCTTCTTGCTGTGTAAACTTGAATTCCCGACCTGTGGGTGCTGAAAGTGCACGTGACCTGCAGTCGGGTGTCCTGAGGCTGCTCAATTCTTACCCAGACGGCAGGACCAGCCCTTGGGCCATGACGGTGTGGCTGTGTCCAGCCCTGCCCCACCTTCTGTCTTGTGTTAAGGGAGGATGGAGCTTGCCACGGGCATGGGTGAGGCCTTCGTGGCTGCTGAGACACTGAACAGAGCCGCAGATGCGGCATCTTCAAGCAATTACGGGGGAGGGATGGCGAGCAGCCCATCCCAGCCCCGCTGCATGCCAAGAGGGCAGCAGCTGCTCGTGACCCCGACTCGGGCTGGAGGGGTGACTGCACCCTCTGGGCAGCATGCAAGAAGCCGACCAGGGCTCCGTTATCTGTGCAAAGATTTTAGGACTCAAAACCGTGGCCTCCGGTTTGTAGCCACCCTGCCCAGGTGCCGGCCACTCAACCTGTCCTCTCTCTGGGCTCCACCTCCCTGGGCATGTGCTCTTAGCGGCATTTCACACTGGAGGACATGGAGGACAGAGAGGTGAAGTCACCTGCCTGGGGTGCCCAGCAGGGCAGGTGCACAGCTGGAATTCGGACCCTCACCTGTCTTTCCTCACACCTGTGTTCCTTCATCAGGCCCGGCAGCTCCTCCTTCTTCCTTATAGGAACCCAGCTCAGGCTGTCTCCCTGCACCCACCCCCACCCCGTGTTTCTTCCAGGACACAGGGGGCCCTGCCCAAGTTCCCCTCCAGCAGCAGAGATGCAACCCTCCAAGTCCCTCTGCCCAGGAAAGAGGATTCCCAGTGCTCCTGGCTGCCCCTCCAGGTGTCCAGGGTGAGCAGGAGGAGGGCACTGTGAGCTTGGAGGGCCAGGCCCCTTCCCGGTGCCCAGGCAGACCTCGTCACCCCAGGTGGGGCCTGCACAGATGCGGGTGTGATGGTGACTCTTGCGGGCTGTGAGTGTCAACATTCTGCCAATGAAAACCATCTGATTTATGGACTTTTCAAAGGAAGCCACTTCCAGATGAGCACAGTACTTGCCGTCAGTGTTGGGGGAGGGTAGGACAAAGGCTGGACACTGCTCAGAAATGCCAGCAGCTGAGAAGTTCTGGGCTGAGATGTCCCGGCCACGGAGGCCCACTGCTTGGCCAGGCCCGAGCTATGCGGGCGAGCGGCCCAGGCTCCTGCTGGGGCAGTGCTGGAGCGCGAGGCCATCCTGTCCCCCCGCAAGACTCGAGGTGGCGGGAGCCCCACGGGTTGCAAAGCTGCGCCAACCACGAGGCTCACAGACACACGAGCGAAGTGAGGCGTCTCTCCCAGAGTCGCTAGAGCTTCCAATACACCCTTTAAACTATAATTTGCCAAGACAGTTTGGAGCGTTTCAATAAAGCGTGTGAGAAATCGCAGGCTCCTGAGTTCGTTGACATCAAAGGTGCCTTATTGTCAGCTTTAAATTTATCTCTTAAGGAGCCAAGAAAAAAGTCCGATGAAGTGGCCGGAGTGTGAGGGAGGGCAGTCATGTGGGGACGGAGCCAGAGGACTCGGCGTGGCTGGGGAAGTGGCCGCGGCAGGGAGAGCCCCGGCTGGGCCCGAGCGGCACTGAGAGGAGGCCCGACCAGAAGCCGCAGGCGTGCTCGGGTTGCTGAACGATCCACTAATAGCAAAGCGAATCACGTGAACGCACTGGGACAACCCTAAAACTGTTTGTGGCGCTATTAGTGATGAGTCAGGAAGCTAAAAAAAAAAAAAACCTTTTTTTTCTGCAGCTGACCAGTACGGGATCCGAACCCTTGACCCTGGTGTTGCCAGCACCACGCCCTCCCAAGTGAGCCAAGCGGCCAGCCCCTAAAACAGCTTTTTAAAACCAACAGTAACCAAAAACAAACACAAGCCAAGCTCGGCAGCAGGAAGCTAGCGCTACCTTCCTGGTCTTTATATAGGAAATGGCGCAGCACTGCCCGTGAAGGCGCAGAAAAGGAGCAGACAGACAGACAGAGCACGTAGGAAAGCGTGTCAAAGCGTCATTTGCGTCCCGGCAGACAGGTGGTAGAGCTCGCACGCTGTCCTCCCGGGTTTTCCGCATCGACGCTGCTTGTCGGCTCGTGAGAACATGTCACATTTTGTGATTCTTTCTACTTACAAGTCGACGTTCACCTTTGTTCTCAATTTTGCATCCATCGTTTTGCGTTTTGTTTCCTTAAAGAGGGCCCCCAAATGGCACCTGGGTCAGGCCACAGGAAACACGGTCCCCCTCGTCTACACCACGTGCGCCTGTGGAGCCGAACGGCCGCAGGGAGCACTTCAGGGAGCACATATTAGATGTTTATTGCTATTGATGGTTGTCATTTTCTTTGCACTTGCCAGCACAGCCCCGGGGCAGCGAGACCCAACTCCTGCTTGTCCCTGGGCTCCGAGTCCAGGAGTGGCCTGGCCACCAGCATCCTGCAGGCGGGGATCCTGTCGCTGTGAGCGACTGTGTTTGAGCAGTGGCGTATTCCCACCTCAGGGCACCGCCGGCGGATTTTGGCCCACACTCTGCATCCTGTCCTGCCTGGGCTTTATTTGAGCTCACACTTGCTTTCAGAGATGAGGAAAGAGGGACAGAGAGAAGATAGGACCCCCGAAGGCCACACAGCAGTGTGCCCTGGACACAGTGGGTGGTCTCCCAGCACAGGCATGGTGGCCCTGTGGGGACGAGTGCTTCGAAATCTTCCCAGTCCACTCTCCAAAGCTTCCTGAATACCTGCAGCATCCAGGCCAGGACTTGGCACTGGGGAGACAGCCCCTGTCCCCAGGGGTCACCCCATCTGAAAAATGTCCCCCCTAAAGACATGTATGTCTTGATCCCTGGAAGTTGCAGTATTTTTGTGGATGTGACTAAGTTAAGAGTCTCGAAATGGGGAGATCATCCCGGATTACTTAATGACAAATGTCATACAAGAGTCAGGAGGAGAGGACACAGGGAGGAAGAGGAAGCCATGGGACCACAGAGGCAGAGACAGGAGTGCCGCGGCCACCAGAAGAGAAATGCCCGGGGCCATCAGAAGGTGGGAGAGTCGAGGAATAGCTTCTCCCCTCGAGGCTCTGGAAGGACTGTGGCCTGCCACCACCTGGATTTCAGCCCAGCGACACGGATTCCAGACTTCAGGCCTTGAGAACCACGAGAGAATAAACTTCTGCAGCTTTAAGCCCGCCAGTCTGTCGCGCTTTGTTACAGCAGCCCTCGGACGTGAGTACGGAGCCCAGACTGGCTGGGGGAGGGAGCGTTTTGCCTGGACTTTCCTCAAACACGGCGGGACCCTCCTGCCACAGGGCCTTTGCCCTGGCTGTTTCCTGTGCCTGGGAGATCACGTGAACTTGGCTCAGGCCCACACGCCTGCCCCCACGTCCCTGTGTCTGTGTCCGAACGTCCCTCTATTGACTCACCCTATTTGAAATGTCAGCTGCCCCCTCTCCAGACCCTTCGTGCCCTCCCCCATTTGTTCCTGCGTGTCACCTCTTCCCTGCTTCCCTGCGTGCAACCTGCTGACTTGTCACAGTCACTCTCCGCGCAGCCCCTGCCCGGCACAGGCAGTAGGTGCTCGGCAAATGTTTGTTAAATGCACTGAGTCCGGAAAGTAGGTTCCTCGCTCAGAGGAGACCCGTGGGAGGCTCCTGCCGCGTTCGCAGAGCTGCGGGCTCTACACTCAGACCTGCGGCGGGGGCGCTGCTAGAAAAAGGGCAGAGAAGAAGATAGGAGAGCTGCCGCGGCCAGATGCCCGGGGACACCAGCTGCGCGTTGGGCTCCTCGGGCCCATCATTGCACCCTGGCCCCCAGCAGGGATGGGGCTGGGCCAGGAAGTGCGTTTTGGTGGCTGTATCAGTGAGAGTGAGGGCGTCAGGACCTGATTCGGCGTGTGTCATCAGGAGGAACAGGTCGGGTGGTCACCAGAGCAGCGCACTGGCCTCAGACCCGTGGACCCGAGTTTGGGTCCACCCTGCCTCCCAGCACGTGTGCACTGGCCCGTCCCCTGACCTCTCCTGGTCTGCAAACTGGGATGTGGCATTTCCCTAGCCAAGCTGCTGCAGAGGTCAGAAGTGACGAGCTCAAGGCTCAGCAGAGCGTGCAGCCCGCAGAGGGGTCCAGGCGACGGTAGGACGTCCTGCTTAGAGACCCGTGTCTACCTGCTGGTCCCGGGAAGCCCCGTGCAGCTGCTGCAGGCAGCTGGAGCTGGGCAGCTGCTGTCATTTGTTCTCCAAACTCAGGCCCCTCTGGGGGCATCTGCTCCCCATTATATCTGTGTGTTATATACGGGGGTGCAGATGCAGCCCCATGATCTCACCGCCGCCGGGAGGGTGGAGGCTGGCGACTCATCAAGAGCCCAGAGCGATCTGCTTCACGCCAAGAGGCGGCGCTGGGAAGAGGGAGGCGGCAGGAGCACGGCGAGCCCACCCGCTGCCCACCAGGCTGAAGCAATCATCATTCCTGGGATTTGACACACCTGCGTGCACAGACCTTCCTGAGCTCCTGCAGCTGGCGGGGCTGGCCTGAGGCTTCCCGCCCAGGCTTTCTGATCAGAGAGATAGAAGGCCGGGTGGACAGAGGCCAGGGCTCCCCGACGGGGCCTTCACCCCATGCTCTCGCGAACCCAGCCTTGTCTCCCATAAAATAGAAAAAGTGGTGCCTCCAGGCTCGGAAGGGCAGCTGAGTCTCCAGAGGGAGAGTGCCAGGCTGTGCTTCCCTGCCAGAGCTCGCTGAGGCCCCTCCTCAGCCTAGCGCCATGTGGCTCTGCTTTCCACAGTCCCCAGTCCCACTCTGTGCCACTGCAGCTTCTCCCAGTATTCTTGTTTGATGGCTGCTCAGACCCAGCTTGCACGCCTCTGCAGATGGTGAGCTCACTTCCTCTCGAGGGCACCCCTTCCATGCCTGGACGGCTCTGAGTGTCTTCTGCCTCCTAGGATGTTCACGCTCCAATTCTGTCTGTGTCCTGAGAGCACCACACGTGACCTCCCCCGCACAGCAGCCCTTCAGGTACGTGGCAGCAGCGACCTTGCCGTGTTCCGCTGCTGGGGGCGTCTGGCCCCCACTCTCCCCTCCCTCTGCCTGGGCTCTGGTCTCATAGAAGATGTTGCGAGGAAGAGCAGAGCAAAAAATCCCAAGCTTCCCACAGTTTATTGTTAAAGACGCGGCGCGCCCTTCGCCCTTTCCGATGGAGCTGTCCAGTGTGTCGGAACCATCTAGCTCCCAGGAACGAAGGGCACGGGGGCCAGCCAGGGCAGCTCCCACAGGGCCTGAGTCTGGACCACCTGCCTTCATGCATTCACTGATGCACGCATGCCTCAAACCGTTGCTGAGTCCTACCATGTGCCAGGCCGCTGCCTGTTGTGGGCATGGCTCTGGCTACAACAGAAGGTCACAGGGAGACATGAATCAAATGGCATTCTTAGTGGGGTATTGTCTTCTCGGGGAAGTGGGTAGGTATGAGCAGTAAATGCCATAAAAAAATCACTTTTCCATTTCTGAGCACACGGGTCAGCTCAATGGGGGTTTTAAGCGGTTTGCTGACGGCACTGTGCAAACAGGGCAGAGCTGAGAAGGCCTCATACTGGCTCCGCATCGATCCTCTCTTTCTCATTTCTTCCCCCAAAAGAAATCCATCGCCCACCGCACGGGACTTACCAACCGTCCCCGCCAAGACCTTTCCTCCTAACCCGCTCTGTGCGTCTCGGGGGCCTCGCTCCCCACCACAGAAAGCCCGTGTCCCTGCTCACACGTCTGCACATGAAGGGGCGCTCCCCAACACGTCGGCTGTGCGTGGCCCTGCCCACTAGTGTTGAATTGTGTCCCCCAAATTTATATGTTGACGTCCTAACCACCAGCCACAGAATGTGAACTTATTTGGAAGTAGAGTCACCGCAGATGTAATGTGTTCAGATGAACTCGCATTGGTGCAGGGTGAATGACTCTTCCCATATGACCGGTGTCCTCATAACAGGGAAAATTTGACACAGACACACGCATAGGGGAAGGAGGTGGGAAAATTAGAGGGACGTGTCACCAGCCAAGGAAGCCAGCACAGGCTGGAGAGAGGCCCGGCATGGATCTTACCCTAGCACCTTCGGGGGCCGGGGAGGGGGGTGGCCTTGTTGACACCTTGGTCTCAGGCTTCCAGCCTTCAGAACTGTGAGAGGACAGACTCTGGTGTTTAAGGCTCCCGGTTTGTGGCAGCCCTAGGAACTAACACCTCACCTCTCAAGACCCAATGCTGGTGGCACGTGTCTGGGAGAATGGTCAAGCTGGGCACAGAGACACAGATTAAAACCGCTTTTCGTCCATCACTTGAAAAGTGACACAGTGCTGGTGGGACTGTGGGGACACCTCCACAGGCTGCCTGTGGGTGTGCCACCTGGTCCCCTCTTTGAGAAAGCATTTTGTCACTAGGTATTCAGTGCCTTACAAATGTTCACCCCCAGGGCTGCTGACTCTGCTTCTGAGATTTTCTCCTGCGGACATTCCCCCAGGGCGGTCAAGGCTCAACAGAAGACGTCCATCACGCTGTTGTTTGTCCGGGGAAGTGGAAGCAGCTTAAACGTCTGATAAGTGGGAGATGTTTAACTGTACTATGGAGCGTCCACTTGATGGAATACCCTGGGGTGCGTCAATCGCAGTTACCCACAATAACATGAGGACATGCAAAAACCTGTGGCTGGAGGGACGGCAGGGGCACTGGGGACATGAGGCTATTAGAAAGAGACCCCAGCCCGACAAGGACAATCACTAGACCACTGGAAAGCAATATACAAAAGGCCATTCCAAAGTAGGGCCACCGAGATGCTGCTCTGCACCCCGACAGTGAGTGGAGCTGTCCACGCGCTTCTTCAGAAAGTGATCCCACTGGGCCGGGCCCCAGACTTGTCCCCAGGGCTGATAAGAACCTGGTGGCAGAGGCGGCCCCTCGGTCTCCAGCTACGACGGCCGGAGCCCGCACGACGACTTCCTACTCCCCATCTGCAGACTGCCCCGGGCCTGAGAGTCTACTGATGCTTGGCTTCCTGGGTGCCAGGGTCTCTGCACCCCTCCCAGGTGCCTCCACCCCCACCTGCCCCAAGTCCTCCCAGGTCCGCTTCATCCAGTGGGTGTCAATGACTGTGGCCCCCCAGTGGGTTCCAGAGCGTCTCAGCCTCCTCCACCCTCACCTCTTCTTATGTTCCGTGAATCCCTGGTTTTCTCAGCTGGGGCTTCAGGGGGCTCTGGTGGTGGCTCTGGCAGTGGCCCCAGCGGTGGCTTCAGAAGCAGGAGCCAGAGCACAGTGGGCTTCTCCACCCCCCGCGAGCAGCCATTGTTTGCAGGGAAACAGCCTCTGTGTTGGTGTCTCTGGGAGGACACACGGTTTTCACATGGGTTTAGTGGGAACTCACCTCGCCTCCTCTCACACTGCCCTGGACGGTCGTCCAGGAGGGGCAGGCTTGAGAATCCCAGCAGAGCTGGAAAGAGAGACGGGGCTCAGGGTCAGTACGCAGGCATTCAGGGCCAGCCAGGGTTCAAGTCCCAGCTCTGCCGCTCCTGTGCCTGTGACCTCGGGCAAGCCCCCACGACGCTGTGGGCCTGTTTCCTGCACCTGTAAGGTGAGGACCACAGTACTGGCCTCACTCGGGTGTCGGATTCTGCGAGAGGACACAGGGCAGAATCTAGAGCAGCACACCGAGCACCTGGTTTGACAGGCGGAGCTGGGCACCCTCCTTGCTGTGCTTGCTGGCTCCTGGGGGCGTGTGGGGCACGAGGATGGACTGCAGCCAGAGCAAGCTCGAGGCTGGCTGGGGCAGGGTCTTCTCTATGTCTACCTGCAGAACCTCGGGGCCACCACGTGGCAGCAGACTGATCCAAGAGGCAGGAGAGAGGACAGCAACGATGCTCACTGTTGCTGCTTCCATCCTTTGGGGAACATGGACAGGGTCCCCACTGTGTGCTGGGCCCTGGTGGGGGGCCAGGGACACTGTGATGGGGCCCCACAGGAGTGACGGGATGCAGACCCGGGCAGAAGCCCAGCCCAAGAGGCAGGTGGAAACCCCCATGCAGCCCAAGGAGGGGATGGCATGCCCGCAGGGAAGGAGGGTGGAGTCTGCAGGTTTCACAGCCCCACCCGGTGAGTCTAGACACGCAACACAAGATGGAAGAGCATTGAGTGGGGATAGAAGGGGGGCCCGGAGAGGTTGACCCAGGGAACAGGGAGCAGGGCTGTTGGGTGCACAGAGCCTGCTGTGGGGTCTCCAGTTTGGTGTACGCCTGGCCACTGTCAGGGTCCCAGCTTGAACATAGGCCTGGCAGCTGGACTCATGTGCACATGGTCACATGCCCCTAGACCTTCACCATGGACAAGGCCACGGAGACGCCTTAGAGCTCCTCAGGATGGAGGGCTGGCTCCACCCCCTCCCAGCCACCTGCCCGACCTTGCTGCCTCTCCTCCAGCCCAGACACTCGGCCGGAGGAGTGAAACCACCCTGGTGCTGCCTGCTGTCTCCTGGTCTGCTCTGTCCTTCTGGCCAGGTCTGGGCCAGAGCAGGCCCCTGGCTGTCAGCCCAGGAAAAACAGCTTCTGAGGTGTCTCAACTGATACCTGAAGAGCTGTGCCCAGAGTGGGAAGGGCAGGGAGCCAGGTGTCCTCTTGGGGCTGGGAGCCCCCTCTGATCCTGGTCACTGACCACCAGTGAAGTTGGTGGCCTGAGGAGGTGGTAAGTGCCATGGTCCTCCAAGGTGTGAGCTGGGACCGTGCTCAACTGCAGGAGCCAAGTCTTCTTAAGCCTGGATGGCCCGGAGCCTACGTGCCCGCCCCCCTCCCGGGCACCAGCCCCGCTCCCCACCTCCTCCTCAGGAGCTTGTGCATCTTCCAGGGGAGATGAAAACATCACAGCAGCGTTTCTTCTGGTTTGGGGATGGCAGCCCAGCCCTGCATTATTCATGCTGGCTCTGAAGTCTCCGGGCTTGACACTCCATTAAGGAGACGGGTGGTTAATGCAGTGAATTGAGCAGGTACTTAAGGCCACAGTGGCTCTGGCTGGGCAGGTTGGCTGGAGGGTGTCCAGGCCCCGTGGACGTACTCAAGCCTCCTGGGGCTCCTGGGGCTCCTGGAGCGGGGAAGCAGGGGAGAGCAGGACCTCTCCATTTGGGCACAGGGATAGGAAATAGCGTTAGGGGATGCCCGAAGGGGGCCCTCGGAGCTGGGGTGCACACAAGCACCCATGCTCCTGCCATAGGGCTTGGACAGAGCTGAGGGGTCCCATGTAGACCAAGGTAGACACCCTGGAGGCTTGCCGGGAAACACCATGCTCCAGTTCCTGGTCACAGCACTTCACAGTGTACTGAGCCTGGGGAACAGCTCATCTTCCTGCAGCCAGGCAGAAGGGGAAACCAAGTCCTGGAGTCATTTACTCAGGTCACATGGTCAAAGGTCCCTTTCCCCGTCACCTCCAGGGTCAAGGCTGACAGGGACCACATCACATGTGGGCATCTCTCTGCCAATGCTGATAAGTGCAGACAATACGATTCATGCACTCATTCATTCATTCATCTGTTCCCAGCTCAGCCACCTACTGGCTTGAGGCCTAGGGTCGGAGACTCAGTTCTCACGTGCCTTGATTTCCCACCTGTGACACGGAGAAGCAGTTCCCCCTCACATTTGCTGTAAAGATCAAGTGAGCTAGGGCACGTGGAGGGCCACGTACTCAGGGAACATCAGTGCTGTCAGCAGGGGTCTTTGGGTGGAGTCAGGGTCCACCCCACCAGACCCTGAGCTCCTGACCCCCTCTGTGCCCTGGCACTTGCCAAGCCCAGGCCCAGGCAGCAGCAGACATCCTCAGGGTGTTTGCTGTGTGCGGGCCCAGGCTCAGGGCTGGGCTTGGTCACCCCACCAGTCACTCAGCAGTCCGCCTGCAGAGTGCTCTCCTGTGTTCCTTTGAGCGGGCAGGGCCGGGACTGCCCAGGCCACTGGCTGGGGGAGCCGTAATGCAGGTTGGGTGACTGAGCTCAAGGGAAGGAAAGACAGAGAGACCCCCAGAGGAACAAAGATGCAGGGAGAGACAGGGAAGGGAGCAGCCACAGAGACTGTCCCCTCCCCCAGCTCCTCAGCAGTGTGGGTCCCCCCACCTTGACTTGATGGGTGAGAAGTCTGCCCCAGGCTCCACCTGCCCAGGTGAGGTGCCCTGTAGCAGGAAAGCTCCGGCAGCCATGCCTGAGCCTCACGGCACGTCCAGCCACCTGCCTGCGCTGCCCACAGCAACCTGAGGCCCAGAGAGGGTGCCTGGCCCTGGGCCAGAGTGAGGCAGAGGCCAGCGGGCAGGGGACATGGCAGGCAGGAAGCGCGTCAGGGCCTGTCTGTGGCACAATGGTGCCACCCAGTGGCCGCCCCCATAATCACATTATGAAAGCCTGGTGGGCACCCCTGGGGGACTCAGGGGCCAGCTCCAGACCTCACCCACCACCACACTCCAGAGGGGAGTTTCTGGGCTGGTGTTCCAGCTAAATGCGAATTTCAGATGAAAGATAAATACTTTTCTTAGCATAAGTATGTCCTAAATATTGCACAGGATATACTTACACTGAAAATCCTTTGTCATTTACATGAAATTCATGTTTCACCGGGCTTCCTGTGTTTTATCTGTCAACCCTAGCCTCAAGTGATCCTTAGGACGGTAAGGATGGCGTAAACGCAGGTGGGCTTCAGTATACAAGGCTGGCACTGCTGCCCTCTGCTTATCACCTTTCGGGACACTTATTCAGAACAGCCTAAAATAATGACAGCAGTGGTGTCAGCCATCGCAGAGAGCCTCCTGCGGGGACGCATCCTGCCATGCACTTGGGTACCACCTCACTTACTACTCACATACACCCCACGAGGGTGGGCCCCAGTATTGTCTTCACCTTACAGATGGGGGAAACTGAGGCTAGAGAAGCAAAGTGACTCGTTCTTAGCTAAAAAGTGACCTGAATGTTTGTATCCCCTCCCCCCGAATTCACATGTTGAAGCCCTAACACCCAAGGTGATGGTACTAGGAGGTGGGGCCATCGGGAGGTGATGAAGTCATGGGGTGGGGTCCTCAGGAGGGGGTGAGTGTCTTTTAAGGAGAGGCCAGAGCTCAGGTGCTCCCCCGGCCGCAATGTGAGGGTACAGGGAGAAGCACCATCTGCAAGCAGGAAGAGGCCCTCGCCAGACCTCGACCGTGCTGGCGCCTCGATGCGGGACGTCCAGCCTGCAGACCTGAGAAACGAACGTCTGTTGTTTCAGCCCCAGTCAGTGGTAGTTTTGTTACAGTGGCCCAAGCAGACTAGACCTGCTCTGAGGCCCCTGATTTCAGCCACTGCCCTTTCTCTGTGATAGGGACACACAGGTGACCCATTGTCACCTCAGGCCAGGAGAGGTGAGGCCTGGCAGCACCGGGACTTACTGGGGCCGAGCATCAAATGGGTCACTCCCAAGGCAGGTGGAGAACACAGCCGTCTTTCAAGTGAGGACAAGCCAGACAGGTGGAGCACCTTGCCCAGCACCCACGGCTCATAGCCACGGAGCCAGGACCGGGCCCCGCACTCTCCACCAACACATCCCTGGGCGAGCACACTGTGGAGTTCCCTGGAAAGAGTGAGACCAGCAAAGGAAGGCGACCCTCAGGCCAGTGTGCCCAGAGTCCACAGGCCATCCTGGGAGCAGGCACAGCCCAGGGCAGGGCCTCAGCTCCTCTGGCTGCCAGGCCGTGTGGAGCCCTCTCGTTCCTCCCTCTCTGCGGGCATCTGTCCTCCAGCCATCACACGAGGGCTTGGTAAGCACCACTGTTCCAGTTGCTGGGTCCAGGCAGGTCCAGCCACTGCCTCGTGAGCTGGCTTCGGACGAGTGGGCTGTAACAGTTGATTCTGCAGCTGTCAGGAGCAGGCTCTGGGGACTCCCAGCAGAAGGGACTCAGCTCACCAAGGTGGTCAGGGAAGACCTCAGGATAAAGCGACTGGGAAGGAGGGAGTTCCTAGATTCTGGGGAGAAGAGCTCCCAGGCAATGGGCACAGCATGTGCAAACACCCTGGGGTGAAGTGAGCTTGGGATATTTAAGGAATAGCCGAGTGGGGTCTGGGAGGAGACACATGGGGGGAGAGATGAGTCAGAAGAACCCAGATGTCACCACTGAGGCCACCAGGATCCCACTTACTTATGGGCAGAAGCAGGAAGAAGCTGTGGAGAGGCTGCTGTAAAAGTCCAGGCACCAGAGTGGGGGGCCCGGGCCAGGCGGAGGGTATGGATGAAGGGGTGAGCCAGATTCGGGATTGGTTTCGAAGATGCGCCAGCAGGATCTTCTGACAGGTAACCCAGGGTGACTGGGAGGGTTTGGGCAGAGAGAGCAGATGGGGAAGACTCACAGTGGGCTTCTGCGCATGTCAAGTTCGGGAAGCTCTTCAGACACACCTGGGGAAGGTGTCGAGGAGCAGGTGGACGCTCAGGGCTGGGGGCAGCGGGGAGGTCTGGGCCAGAGGCAAGAAGTTGGGAGTCGGCAGCAAGAGCTGTCACCCAAGTCCCAGGGCCTGGGCGACACCCCCAGGGAGGGCCTGCAGACTGCACTCCAGCCCTGCCACCGCACGTCCTCGCCAGTGTCCCTGCCCCACCAAGACCTGGAGACGGTATTCATGGCAACCAAGGCCACTCCTGCCAGCGTCTTTACACTATCTGGTGATTCCCGGGAGAAGGCAGGGGAAGCCAGCCTTTCAGTGATGTATTAGTCCGTTTTGTGCTGCTGTAACAGAACACCCGAGACTGGGTGATTTATAAAGAACAGAGGTTTATTTGGGTGTTAATCCATTCGTGAGGGATCCGCCCCCATGACCCAAACAGCTCCCAACACTGCCAAGTTGGGGATCAGATGTCCACATGAGTTTTGGGGGACAACACATCCAAACTCTATCAAATGGGTACCCACCTCTTTCTTAATAGATGGGGAAACTGAGGTCCCAGGAGGAGAAGGGAGCTCCTGAAAGAACTCCAGGTTCTTGCACATTTGGAACGCACGAGGGTTCTCTCTGCTCCTGCAGAACAACGTACTGGCTTCCTTGGCTTAAAACAGCACCGTGGCACGCTCACAGTTCTGGAGGTCAGAGGTCCGATACTGGGGATTGAAGCCATAGCCCATTCCTTCCTTGCCTTTTGCAGCCTCTAGAGGCTGCCCCCATTTCTTGGTGCGTGGCCCCTTCCTCCATCCTCAAAGTCAGAAACATCAGGTAGGGCCCTTCTCATGCCTCCAAAAGAGGATCGGGCATGATTTCCTGGGGTCCACCAGGGAGGGACACAGGAGGGACATGGACGGGTCTGGGAGGTGTTCAGACCCAGGCAGGCCAGACCCTCTGTGGGGGAGACAGAGTGTGGCGGTGGCAGCAGAGGTGCAGACCCCAGAGCTAGCAAAGCTACCGCCAGGCCAAGAGCGGGTCCCAGAGGCAAAGGCAGTGGCCAGGGAGCCCTGTCTCCAGGGGCTGCTCTGACCCGCTGCGTTCAGTCACGTGACAGAACGCTCCAGAAACAGCAGGTCCCAGTGGTTCATGGCCCAGAACAGATTTTTGAAACATGTTTTGACACCTGTGGGTAACTATTTGCCAACTATGGTCCAGCGTGAGAACCACGCAGGGGGGAAGGCTTCGTGTCGCTCCGTTTTCCGCACAGCTGCGCATCCTGGAAGCCGGTGCGATGGCTGCAGCCGCCCACACCTCGAAGCAGGGCACCTCCCCGCCGGCCCCGGCCCCTGCAGGCAGGGCAGATGCAGCAGCTGCGCCCACCCCTCCGTGCGGTCTCGGCAGACCCCACACCCTTGCAGCCGTCAGTGCCCACGCCATGTTTGGGCCCCTCCCAGTTTTGTCACTCTGTCCATCTCTGGCCCTCCCAGAATTCTGGAGGACAGAGACCCCACATTTGCCCGACCACATGGATGCATCTTCTCTTGTCCCACAGTGTGATTACATCAGGGGAGCAGCCGGTGCCCTTCTGATCACTGCTGTCCCTCAGCAGTCACTGCTTCTCACCTGCTTCCTGCCCAGGGATGCAACTTGTCCCCGCACAGACCTGAAGTCGCCCTGGCCTGTTCTTGGCCACTTTTTATCTGAGGTCTTTGGTGCCATTTTTTGGTCCAGTTTAAAGCCAGGGGTGAGAAACAGACGATGTGTGACCTCTAAGGAGAGCCTGCTAGAGACAGCCATCGCCGCAGGCCAGGGGCTCTGGGTGGCCAGCGGGGTGGCACCCCTCTCCACCCAGCTGTGCGCTCTCCCAGCCTCGGCTTCCCCAGCAGGGGTTACGGTGCTTCACGGCCAGTCCTGCGGAGGGACGCTTTGTCCTCTCCACTTCGTAGGTAAAGCAAATGCAGCCCAGAAATGTTGAGTGACCCGCGCAAGGTCGCTGCATTAATCTGTTTCTGTTGTTCCTAATGGAATACCTGAAACTGGGTAATTTATAAAGAAATTAGATGTGTTTCTTACGGTTTAGAGGCTGAGATGTCTGAAGGGCAGGAATGCATCTGGCGAGGGCCTTTTTCTTGGTGGTGACTCTCCACAGCAACATGTCACATGGCGAGAACGGCCTGAGCAAGAGAGCTCACCTGCTCACTGGCTGTCCTTGCAAAGCCATGAGAACCACGCCCGTGACCACCCATGAAACCACCCACCCATCGCTCCGTGAATGGGTCAGTCCAACTCATGGGGGCGTGGTGCTCGATCCCAGCTCCTCTCAAAGGCCCGGCCTGTCATTACCATAATCAGACTTCCCACCCTCTTGACACTGTTACGATGGAGATTGAGCTTCCAATACGTGGACTTACAGGGGACACTTATTTTTTTTTTGAGGATGAAGAACAGGCTTGTTTTATTTATACACAGAAGAACTTATTTACAGCACTCAGGTATGGACTGTGGACGCAACAATGCAAGAGGCATCCGCTTCCAAGGTGGGGGACGCGTTTGACCCACAGCAGTCATGCGGCCAGAGTCCAAGCCCAGGTCTGTCCAAAAAGCTGCCACGCTTCGCTCTTTCCTTCGGGACCCCCTTTCCTCCCTCCCCTCCCCTTCCTGCCCTCCCCAAGTTCTCAGGTGGAAGGATGTCCTGCCTCCTAGGGCAAATGGCCAGCAGATGGCAGCAAACTCTCCTGCACGGGCAGGAGTCAGGTTCGTCAAACGGTGAGAACCAGGCACAAGGACGCCCGCCTGGGCTGCTCTGCACGGGGACAGTATGAGTCTGCACATCTGCTGCGAGATCCACCTGCGGACGCCCCAGGCGGGGGCCAGGATGGGGGCTCGGCGGGTCAGGCTTGCTAGTGGGGTCTCCTGCAGGGTGTGCGGTCCACGTGCCCAGCCCTGGGCAAGAGAAGCCCCCAGCGGGCATCCGGGCAGAACAGCACGTCAGCACCACGCAGGCCCCTGAGGTTTCCGGACTGAGAAAGGTTCCCTGCAGCACCACGTCTTTCTAAATGGACATGCAAATGGTTTGCCAATGCCCTGAGCCCTCCCCCTCTAGCGTCCCCAGGGCAGCCAGCCCTTCTTCCTGGCGCCACCAGCACAGCGGCCCCCAGCAGCCTAGCGGACACTTGCTGCGCACCTGTTCTGGACGGGGCCCCTGCCAGGGGTGGGACACCAACAGGTCCATGCCCCTTGGGTGGCACGTGGTGAACAGAGAGCAGCCTGTCCCCCAGCTCCGTGGGGACCTTCCTGTGGAGGACAGTAGGAGGGCGCTAAATGAAGAACGGCCCAAGGGAGCAGCATCAGGGCCAGGGCACAGCCGGGGCCAGGGCACAGCCAGGGCCAGGGCACAGCCAGGGCCAGGACCAGAGCAGGGAAGCAGCCCTGTGTGTGCAGGGACCCGGCTCTGCGAGACGGAGGGTCCGCTGCAAGGCAGGGAGGCTCCCATCCCGCTGCACGGGGGCGCGCTGATTCCTACATACGAGACGGAGGGTCCGCTGCAAGGCAGGGAGGCTCCCCTCCCGCTGCACGGGGTCGCGCTGATTCCTACATACATTGTTATTGTTAACCCTTGGACGTGGCCACAAGAAAACAGTAACAAAAGACCGGTGACGACAGCAGCAGAACAGGTGGGCTGGCTGAGCGCCCGCAGCCGCCGACCTCGTGCTGGTCCCTGGACGCTCATCCTCCGCTTCCACACGCTGCACTTGCTACTGGTCCCCGGTGGTGGGCCCCTGGCAAGTCTCTTCCTGAACAAGCTTCAGCCAGGCTCCTCCGAGTCTCCTCTCCACAAGGCCTCCATGCTGGGCTGCCACGTCCATCCCTGCAAGCCCAGTTTCAGCAAGAATCCTGCTAAATTAACTTAGAGAGAATCCCCCGCCCTTGATGTCTGATCCCCTCCAAATCTGATCCAGTCCCTCCTCTCCCACCTCTGATGTCTCGGTCCTTGGCCTGCCTTCAGCAGGAATACCCCCAGCCTGGATGCGTCCTCTCTGTAAGTTGCCTGCCACCAGGCCCCCGCGATAGGTCCCCCCGCACCTGTCATTGCTATGTTTAGACTTGAGCTCAGTGTCTCTCCCCTGTTGCGATAGTCTCGACTCCTACAGCAATGGTCTTGAATAGTCTTCTTTATGGCTTTCGCAAGCGTCAGAATCGTTTTTCCTCCAACATCCCATCCCCTCTGCCCCTCCCCTGCCACCCGTGTGGTATTTTCACTGTGTGAGCCTGTGTGAGCCAAGGGGTGAACTGTGATATGCCTTTATTCTTACATAATTATTCTCCCCTTGACTGAAGCATCACCTGTGGTTTTATTTCCTTTGTCTATGGGCCCACTGGTGATTGTAGTAAAGGTTCTCCTCAGGCCGGTGTTCGGGGACACTGGGGAAGAGGGTGGGTCTCGGTTTGTAATCGCTCCTCTCATCCCCGTTTCTCTGCCTCCCAATGCTTTGCAGACTTACCACTCAGCTACCTGTGCTTTTCCCAATACCCAAACACAGCTCCAAGCCCTCCGTCCCTTGACTTTTCCTTCTGAAGTTCTCCGCAGCCCCCTATGCCACGCCACCCACAGCCTGCACAGGGCTCCACAGGGGCGGCTCTTGAATTCTGTTGCCCCCGTCTGCCTGGGCCTACGAGGGGACTGTTCCAGTTCATACCCCAGAGAGGGCGCAGGCCCTGCCTCACACCCCTCGGCAGGTTGCAAGAGAACAAGAGGACGCTCCGAGCCCTGGGGGAGCTGCAAGACAGTGGACAAGGGAAACATGAGCGGCCCTCCCCGTCCACCGCCTGGCAACCCCCGCCTCCCCTTGATTCAGGGTTTGTGTTGCCTCCTCCAGGGAGCCCTCTCTGATAGCACTGGGTTGGGCCACTATCTGCTTGGCAGCTGCCATAGCCTTTGGGGTCATTGTGCAAATTAGGAAAAGGTGTCCTTTTCTCCAAACATTTCACTGCCGTCTGCCCGAAAGCTGGCAATAAACCTATATGTCCCAATGTCTGCGATGTGCACGACACCGTCCTTCCGGGGGTGAGATGTACGGTGTGCAACCCTGCTCCTCGGGCGCCTGCCACTCCTGTCCCACCACTACCCAAGAGTGAGCTACTCAAGGAGTCAGGCTGTGTCCACCTGTCTGTGCATCCTCGGGACAGGGCCTGGCACACAGCAAGTGCTGGGAGACCACACACAGGGCAAGCTCCCCAGCCCAGCCCTGCCCACAGCCGTCCTCCTGTCCATCCGCTGTATGCCCTTGCCTGTGCAGCGGGAACAGGAGGCACGCAGCTGTGTTCACAGGCCAGAGCATGGCCGACAGGTGAGCGCAGGGTGGTGAGCTCACGGTGCTGGAGCTTGGAGATGCCCCCTGCAGTGTCACCCTGCCATGCAGTCGGTGGGCAGCCCCCTTCTCCCTTGGAGAGGAGCACACTGCACTGGGCAGGAAGCCAGTGCCCCTCCCTAAGTCCGTGCCAGCTGGGGGAGGTGCCTTCCACCCCTCCCATGGCACCTCTCACTTGCCCACACCAAGGCTCACCTGGGAGCTCGGGGTCCACCGCAGAGGCCTGGGCACCCTGGACCGCGCTGTCTGTGCCTCCGTTTCCTCCTCATGAAAGTGGATCATACCTCCTCGCCTGCCGCCTTGTGTCCAGTTAGGATGGGAGCAGGATCCCTGCGCCCACCGAGAGCCCAGGGAAGGGAGGTCTTGGATCCGCCTCTGTCTCCTCCATGCTGCTTGGCGCAGGGTTGGCACGCAGTAGGCGCTTACTAAGTGTGTGAGCTGTGACCCTGAGTGTGGATGACAGCAAACGTGGGCGAGGGCCCCCCTACCCTGCGGTGCTCCCTGCCCCGGCCGCACTGACCCGGTCCCTGGGTTCCTGACTCTTTGGAGAGTCTATCAAAGTGCAGATAGAGTCTTAAAGGCCTAGCCTGGGGCTCTGCTGGGCCTGGCTCTTGGTCTCCACGGCAACCCAGGCATCCCGCCCACCAGAGCTGCCACTCAAGAGGGCAGCCACTCTGCAGTGATTTGGGAGGCGAGGCCTTGCCTGGCGTGGCTCACAGAGGGGCTGGCCCAGAGGTGGGCCGGGAGGGGGCTGATGGGCTCCCACGCGGAGCTCACCACAGCCCACCCTCCTGGGCAGCTTGGGCTGGGGTTCATGTGGAAGGCCGGCCCCAGCCCACCCCCGCCCTGGAGACGTTCTCACCCTCTTGCACTGGGCTCCCGGTGGCTGAGGCCAGTCTCTCTCCCACCCCAGTCCACTTTCCAGGGGCTGCGGGGGGTAGCGGCCCAGCCTCACCTCCTCTCCTGCCAGAGCGACCCTAGGCAGGGTGGCCGCAGCAGGCCAGGAAGCCAGGGCAGGCTCCTGCCAGTGGCTGCCTCTGTGGCCAAGTGCATCCTCTGTCTCTAGTCCCACTCTCTTTCTGTCCCTGTCTGACCTGTGTCTGTCTCTCAGCTCCTCTGTGTCTGTCTCTTTTTATCTGTCTCTGGGTGTTCCTCTGTGTGTCTCTCTCTGTGTGTGTCTCAGTCCCCGTAACTCTCTGTGTTTCCCTGCGGGTCTCCCTCCACGTGTCTCTCTCTGTCTCCTCTGTCTCTGTGCGTCTCTGTGTCTTTCTCTGTGGGGGTCTCTCCCTGTGTCCTTCTCTCCCTTCCCTTCCTTCCCTGATCTCTGAGTTACATTCAGCCATGGCCTGGGTCCTTGACTGAGCCAGGCCTGGGGGTGCTGAGCTGGGTCACAGACCCAGGAACAGTCAGCTGCAGAGGGTGGGGTACATGGGGCAGGCACCTGTGGCCAAAGTGGCCCAGAGGGAGAGCATCCCCATGCCTGGGAGGACCAGGCAGGGTTCAGGTAAGCCTTCAGACGGGTGGAGCTCGTGAGCTTAGACTTGAAGGTGGGGCCGAGGGGAAGGATTCCAGATGAGGGAGCAGCAAGATGAGAGGCACAGCAACGGGGAAACAGAGGATTTGGCAAACAACCCGTAAGCACTTTGCGGGTGGTGGCCTTAAATGCAGGTGGGATACACGGGGACCAGGCCGATGACGGGAACTTACGATCATGGGATGCTTTCGTTGTGTTGGGACCGGACAGGGCCTGTTTATGGACGAGCTCCGTTGACTCTCTCCCAGTCCTTTGAGGTTGGGTCTGCCATTAGTCCCATTTTACAGATGAGGAAACTGAGGCATCGAGTGGTTGAGTAAGGTGACCAAGGTCCCCCAACTCCCAAGGGGCAGAGCCATGCAAAGGAGCTGGGAGTTTATCCTGAACAACGGGAAGCCACTGAAGGCTCTGGAGGGGGGAATGTCACAGTGAGACAGCGTGAGCTGCACAAGTCATCGGAGTCGAAAACACAGGACAAGGGAGAGTCCACCCCTCACCTCGTCTGTCAGGCAGGTGACAACGTTCCTCTGCAGGCAGGTCGGGGTGCGGGGGCCTGAGATGACTGCTAGGGGCACCACTCAGAAGAGTGTGCAGTGTCACTGAAGGGCCCGGAGGCCCCCTGCCTTCCCGTGCCTGGCCCTCCCCGCCCTCACCAGGGTGCAGCCGCCTCCTGCTTCTCAGCCCCCCACTCCCCCCCTTCGTCCATCGCCGCCCTCTTCTGGCTCTCCAGGTAGCTCGCTCGGTCAGGGTCCCCATGTGCACGTCCTCTATTTCAAGAAGTGAAACTTCATCCTCTTGGAAAGTTTTGAGCGGTCAATTGTCATCAAAAACTCAATGTCAGTAAAACAGGCTGAGAAACTGCTGATGAAATCTCCAATACTTCCCCTCCACCGATCGCTTTCACGTTCCACGGCCTGACAAAGCGTTGGTGGCTGTGCGGCGACGTCTGGGAGTCCACCCAGCGTCCAGCCCCACTTCTGCTCTTTGTGCCCAGAGTACGGGTGTCACGGGCAGCTCTGGGAGTCTCTGGTGCAGGAGACCCGGCTGCGGGGGTGAGTGACAAACCAGGGAGAGCCGGGGTCTGGGAGCGCCCCTTCCTGCTCCTGAGGTCCCCCCCATCGCAGCTTGTCAAGGGGGCTCCTCAGCGCCGGGCAGTGAGGCCACAGGGGAAGAGCTGGCCCAGGCCCCTCAGCAGGGAGGCCACTGGGGGCAGCGGGTCGGCTCCGGCCGCCAGGCCTGCCAACCCCTTGGAGGGACCAGGGCGGCACGTCAGGAGCCATGTCAGCGGGGGATGACTGCTGTGGGTGGCCTTGTGTGGCCCAAAATTACATGGTTAAGTCTTAACCCCCAGCCCCCGTGGATGTGGAAGCAGAGTCGTTACGAGTGTGGATAAGTTAAGACGAAATCATCCTGGACTTAGGGGGGTCCTAACTCAAGACCCCGTGTCTTTATAAGAGGAGAGGAAGACACAGGCACACAGGGCAATGCGACAACAGAGGCAGGGGCTGCTGTGATATGGCCACAGGCAAGGGACACTTGGGACCACCGGAAACTGGAAGAGGCAGGAAGGACCCTCCCCCAGCGCCTCCGAGGGAGCGCGGCCCTGCCACACCTCGGTTTCGGACTTCTGGCCTCCAGGACTGTGAGGAAATAAATCTCTGTTGTTGTAAGTCACCAAGCTTATGATACTTTGTTAGGGCAGCCACCAAAAACTATCACGATGATGTCAAGTAGGACCACAGTGAGCCACCAGCAACCACAGAGACATCCGACCCTGTGGTCACTCACCCCTTGGTGGCTGCCTCTGCTCCCTCCCTCACCTCCGCACTCTGTCACCTGGCAAGAGGCGTTTGCACTCAGGTCCTTGTCTCTGGTCAACTTTGGGGGTCACCCAAACCAGGACTCTTCGTCTGCCTTGGACCTTGGGGTACTCAGAGATAAACGCCCAGGTTCAATTCACTGTGTCGGGCCATTTGGGGAGTGGGGGTGGGGTGGCAGTGGGTCTGGACTCGCTCCAGAATAACCTCTGAGATGTGGCATTCCCGGGTCACAGGGCACAGGCCAGGCCCTATAGCGGGGACAAAGGTGCGGGACCCTTCAGCTCTGCCTCTTGTGGGCTATTCTCCCTCTGTGCACCCCTGCCCCGTGCTAGGCTCCTGCTTATTGTGAGAACACAAACACTTCAGGGTCCTCTGAGGACATATCTGGGGAGCCCTGGAAGAGGAGGTGGGCTGAGGAGGGTCCTGGATCACATCTGGGCCTGTGGACTCCAGCCTGCAGTGCACATGTCTCAGCTGCAGAGCTGGCAGCAGGATGGGCGCCCAGGTCTGCAGGTGCCACTCCCCTCTCTGTGACTCCTCGCTGCGAGGCAGAGAGCTTTTGCCCCCAGAACCCCAGACACATAAGCTCAGGGGCATGTCCAGACGCCACAGCTGGCATACTTATGACCTGACTCAGCCTTGCCCTGACCCACCCAGCTCCCCTCCCCGCCCCACAGACAGTGCTGGTGCTGTGTCACCCCTCCTCTGGTTCCCCCCAGGATGCTCCAGGTCTTCCCCTGATAAAGTCCCCATCTCTCAGCCACCCGTTCCTCCTGCCGCAGAATCATGCTGCTCCCTCCACCTGGAGCACACTTCCCACCTGTCCCCACCTGAACCACACCTCCCACCCATGTCCACCTCGAGCACACCTCCCCTCTGTCTCCACCTGAAGAACACCCCCACCTGACTCCACCAGGCTGACTTCCACACCCTCCTCTGGGCTCAGGAGCCATCGTATGGGGAAAGCCTTTCTGTGCCCATCACAATGAGCCTCGACTAGCCCTGGCCACAACACCCTGCTGCTTGGGGAAGAGCCCCCTGGCAGCCTTGCTGGTGTGATGGGCAGAGTGGCCCAGCGGCCTGTAGGGTGTGGGGTGTAGCGAGCATCTGGGCAGGATGGGTCTTGGGGGAGAGATTCCATGGCCAGGCAGATCTCACCTCTGGAGTGGGAGCTCTTTCTGGGTCACTCAGATTGGAAGCTGAGTTGAAAGCCCTGGATGGGTGACCTGGGCCTTCTGTTAGGGATTGCACTCACAGCCCCAGGGCCTGTTTCTGCAGGACAAGTGCAGGCCAGTCGCTGCCTCTTTTGTGGTCCAGGCAGATGGAGCCGCCTGTCCCCAGAGCCAGAGCACGGACCTGCATGGGAAGCTCTGCGAGGTGGAGAGCCTCCCCAAGGCAGGAGGGGTAACTTCCAGAGCTGGGACAGGCTGCCCTGGGAGGTGGGGGGGCATCCCTGACATGTGCAAGCCGAACCTGCAAGCCTGTCCTGGCCAGGGGGAGCCTTGGGACTGTGAGTGGCGGGAGCTGACAGCCATGTGGGCCTTTCCCCCACACCTGGATGGCTGTCCCTGCAGAACCTCGCTCCTTGGCAGGAGTCGTCTCCGAGCACTGCCCAGCCTGGCCTGCTCCTGCTGGGCATGGGCAGGGCAGGATACACAGAGGTGGAAGTGGAGGTGGAGATGGAACGGGGCTCACTCCTCAGGGCCTCCTGAGCCATCCTCAGCTGGGGGTCCCCAGTGCACACACAACTGAGTAGGATCTGCTCGCCCAGGTGGCCTGCAGGGCAGGTGTCAGCGTGGGAGGGAGGGCGGCCAACCTGCCTGGCAAAGTAGAAGCGGCTCATTCCAAGGCTGTGGGTTAATCAGAGAAGTCGATCTTCGAGCTGCTCCGGCCTCGTGACTCACGTTGCACTGCATCAAGAGGGAGGCTTCGCGTGCCACCTAGAGCTGTGACGGCCAGGGCTGGGCACTGGTTCCCACGCCCTCCGTCTCCTGCCCCACCCTGTGCTCAGGCAGGTGGATTCTGTGAGCCTGGAACCAGAAAGGTTAGAGACCTGTGTGGCCATCTCTGTGGCCTTGTAAAAACTGCCTCAACACCCATAACGGGGAGATGGTGACGGTCGCCCGCTGGGCGGGCCTCTCGGGGCTGAGCTGTGATGGGTGTTGAAGGATGAGTGGGAGCTCAGCAGCTGATGGGGGGAGGGAATACCGGTGAAGGGACAACTTGAGCAGGGGCCTCGGGGCCGCTGGACGAGCAGCCAGGCTGTGACAGGCCGTCCAGACCGCACGCTTTTGACCAGGCCCTCGGCAGGGTGGGTGGCATTGCCAGGCATGCGTTTCTGAAGATGCTTTGGCTAGAGTGAAGAGGGAGGACAGGACGGTGAGGGAGGCTGGTGACCAGGATGAACTGCCTCAGTGGCCAGGGGAAAGGCCACAGGGACCCATCCAGGGTGGTGGCCATGCAGAAGGCAGAAGGGGGTGGGCTTCCAAGATCCCAGACAGGTGGAATCAGGAGGCCCCGAGGACGGCTTTGACGGCCGGGAGACGGAGGACAAGGAGACAGGTGTGGGGGTGTGTCCCCCAGTGTGGAGGCCCCTAAGCACAGTCTTTCTCTCCTTGGGGGCCCCTCCCCCAGCACAGCCAGAGGGACCCCAGAGGACCCCCAAAGCTTCTGCAGCCCCTGGCTGTCCTCCATTAGCTCAGGGTCCCAGGGGGTGACGGTCACATTGAGGGGTCCTTTGGGTCAGAACTTGTCCTGAGGACAGTGGGGGCAGCCACTGTGGTTTGAAGTTGGGGTGGGGGTGACATAGCCCACTTTATGTTTAGAAAGTTCTATCCATCTTTCATGCCAAGGATGAATGTGGGCAAGAGCCGGTGGGGGCAGGGGGCTGTCCCGAGGCTGTCCGGCTGTCCTCTGTCCCTGCTGACCCAGCAAGCCTCCTTCTGCCTGCAGCCTGCTCCGGGTCCAATTCAAAGACTCCTGCTAATTACGTTAACTCCGCTCTGGGGGGCGCCTGCCAGGAGGCGGGATCGCTGGACTACTGGCCTGTCTGAAAAGGTCGCGGCCTGACACGCTCTCTGTCTTGTTCAATTAGAGAGCAATCGATCCGTCTCCTCTCTGGGCAGGACGTGACCGCCCAGCACAGCCTGTGCTCAAATGTCGTCACCAAGGGGGGTTGGCTGAGCACTGGGCTGACTCTGCCATGACCTCTGCGAGGGGGACCCAGAGGCAGAGGGCAGCGGGGGAACAGGGCCTGGTTCTGGAAAACTGCGGGGGCTCCCGTGTGGGCACCCCTCAGGAGGGGCAGTCTCTCCAGGTGTTCACTCCAGCCTGGCAGGAAGCTCAGGGCAGAGGCAGGAGGTGCTTCTCTGGGGACACAGACTCAGCCTCCCCCTCCCTCCCTGTTGCTCCTGCCCCACATCGGGCGGCCCCCATCGCAGCTCTCCCCCTGCTCGCCTCCCCCCGGCCTCCTCCCAAACACTCATTACCCACCTGGCCCTACCTGCCCAGGTGGCGACGTGCAGCTCATGGGCGCCCAGGCACACCTGTGCAGTGAGACCCTCCTAGAGAAATTCTCACCTAGGGGAGCTTAGCTGACACCCCGTCAGCATGGCTATTACTAAAGACTGGGGATAGCAAGTGTTGGCAAGGGTGTGGCTGGAGGGGACCCTCACACACCGCTGGTGGGGATGTAGCGTGGAGAAGCACTGAAGAGATAAAAGATGGAACTACTGTACATGCCCCAAAGAATCCAGTCGCCACCTTGCACAGATACCTGCATGCCCTCACTCACATGTGGAATCTAAAAAAATGGTCAAACGTACAAGGACGGAGCATAACACAGTGGTCACCAAGGGCGGGGGGTGGCGAGGACATAGGGGTGTGGGTCAGAGGGTACAAAGCAGCAGATAGAAAGGACGAATGGGTCAAGGCCTAGTGCCCAGCACGAGGACTGTAGTTAGTATTCATGATGGTACTCAGAAGGTTTTGCTCAATGAGGTTACAGCTGCTCTTGCCACAGGGGAATGACGGATAACTAGCGAGATGACGGGTAACTAAGCGGGATGACGGGTAACTAAGCGGGATGATAGGTAACTAGCGAGATGACGGGGAACTAAGCGGGATGACAGGTAACTAAGCGGGATGATGGGTAACTAGCGAGATGACGGGTAACTAAGCGGGATGATGGGTAACTAGCGAGATGATGGGTAACTAAGCGGGATGATGGGTAACTAGAGAGATGATGGGTAACTAAGCGGGATGACGGGTGACTAGTGGGATGACGGGTAACTAGCGAGATGACGGGTAACTAAGCGGGATGATGGGTAACTAGCGAGATGATGGGTAACTAAGCAGGATGACGGGTGACTAGCAGGATGACGGGTAACTAAGCGGGATGACGGGTAACTAGAGAGATGATGGGTAACTAAGCGGGATGACGGGTGACTAGTGGGATGACGGGTAACTAAGTGGGATGACGGGTAACTAGCGAGATGACGGGTAACTAAGCGGGATGACGGGTAACTAAGCGGGATGATAGGTAACTAGCAGGATGACGGGGAACTAAGCGGGATGACAGGTAACTAAGCGGGATGACGGGTAACTAGCGGGATGACGGGTAACTAAGCGGGATGACGAGTGACTAGTGGGATGATGGGTAACTAAGCAGGATGACGGGTAACTAGCGAGATGACGGGTAACTAAGCAGGATGACGGGTAACTAAGCGGGATGACGGGTAACTAGCGAGATGATGGGTAACTAAGCGGGATGACAGGTAACTAAACGGGATGACGGGTGTTAGCAGGATGACGGGTAACTAAGTGGGATGACGGGTAACTAGAGAGATGACGGGTAACTAGCAAGATGACGGGTAACTAAGCGGGATGACGGGTAACTAGCGAGATGACGGGTAACTAGTGGGATGATGGGTAACTAAGCAGGATGACGGGTAACTAGCCAGATGACGGGTAACTAGCCAGATGACGGGTAACTAGCGGGATGACGGGTAACTAGCGAGATGACGGGTAACTAGCAGGATGACGGGTAACTAGCGAGATGACGGGTAACTAGCCGGATGACGGGTAACTAGCCGGATGACGGGTAACTAGCGAGATGACGGGTAACTAGCGGGATGATTGTTACTAGCGGGATGACGGGTAACTAGTGGGATGACGGGTAACTAGCGAGATGACGGGTAACTAAGCGGGATTACGGGATGATGGGTAACTAAGTGGGATGATGGGTAACTAGCGAGATGACGGGTAACTAAGCCAGATGACGGCTGTGCCCATTTGTTCCATGATAGTAACTGTTTCACTCATCTATGTGGCTCAGAACATCGTGTCGTATACTTTAAATACACACGATGAAATTTATCTAAAACATTTTAAAAAGGAAGGAAGATGAGCTGGGAGACCTGGAGCTTTCAAAACGTCTAGAGATGGGGCTACAAGGGGGAATGACAGGCATGTGGTGACTTGTGCTCCTGGATCCCCTTTGACCGTCTGTATTTTTGGGGATGGCCCCAGTGGCAGGAGTCACAGCCTGGTGGCGCCCATCCAACCACTGACGGGCATGGTGGCATAAAAGCCTGGCCGTCGTCCCAACTCGGACACTGAGGAACTTTCCAGCTCCAGAGCCCCGCTGTCCGTCAAGGCTGGTGGCGATGAGGTCGCACTCCACATAATTATACCTCCTCCTGGATTCCTGTCCTGGGGCTGCCATAACAAGTTGTCACAAACCAGGGGCTTCCAACAGCAGATACTTATTCTCTGGAGTCTGGAGGCCAGGAGTCTGAAATGGCCGTGTCTGCTGGCCCCGCGCCCTCTGGGGCTCTAGGGAGGATCCTCCTGCCTCCCCAACTTCTGGTGGTGGCCGGCAGTCCTCAGCTTCCCTGGCTTGTGCCCGCAGCACTCCAGCTTCTGCCTGTCTTCCTGTGGCCTCTCCTCTGTGTCTGTTTGTGTCTTCTGTCTCTTATAAGGACACGCGTCATTGGATGTGGGGCCAACCCAGGTGATAAACCAGAAATTTGCTGTGACTGAGGTCAGCTGAATCCCTAATGCCTTGGGAGGTCTGGAATGGGGCAGCGGTCGTGCCCCCACATCCTGGAACTGTTACCACAAGATTATTTTAACTGAAACTAGGCTTCATGGTGCCAGAAAAGGCTATCCCTTAACCTAGGAATGCTGAAAGTGTATCTTGTGACCCTTACTCATAAACCTGAATACAGGGTGTAGCCGAGGTCCAGTGACCAGCCTGCATGGTACTGTGCAGCCAGTGAAACCCTGGCGGACTGGCTAAGGAGCTCCCCCACCCTGCTTTGATCTCCCTTTCTCTGTGATCATAAAAGTCCAGAAACCAGGCTTGCAAGTTGAGACTCGTTCCACGCCAGCCCGGCTGTCTTCCAGGCCACAGTCACTTATGGGCTCAGATAAATTCCCGTAGTCTCTCGGCGCCTCGGGTTCTCAGTCCAGGTCAACACGGGTAGTCCAGGGTGATCTCGTCTGGAAATCCTGAACTTCGCTATATCTGCAAAGACCCGTTTTCCAAATAAGGCTGTATTCCCAGGTTCTGGGGTTTAGGACATGGACGTATCTTTTATGGGGCCACATCCAACCCACCACAATTTTCTTCTTTTCCATAGACTAGATGCCGAGCTCACCCCTAATCAACCTCCTGTGCCCCTGACCCCACCTCAGAGCCTGCCTTCCAAGGCCCAATCATGGACAACCTGGGACCCTGGAAGTCAAGGGGACCCACTCCAGCCCGTCAGAGAGTCCCAGACTCCAACCAACCTGGGAGAGGACGAAGTGACTCAGTTAACAGCCAGGACCCTTGGCCAGGGCCCTGCGGCAGCCCTGTGGGGCTGCATCTCCGCGCAGGGAGCAGGAAGCAGGAAGCAGGGTCTACACCTCTAGCTCCTACCGTGACTTCATTTGAATTTGTTTGATATGTTGAGACTCTGCATGGTATTTTCTTTGAAAGAAAAGTTTCTGCTAAAAGGAAAAATAAAAGGTGAAAACCCAGGGCTGTGGACCACACGGGGCTGAACGTCTGCCGTTGTCCTGGGGAGAGGCAGTGGCTATGGGGCCTCTCCAGCTATCCCCATAGCAGAGCTGGATGGTAAGGGGACCAACGGCTGAGGGACAGGTGAGAAAGCTCACTAGCTAGATCATAGCTGCATGGACGATAGGTACATAGACACAGAGACAGATGCACAGATATGCAGACAGATGCGCAGATACAGAGACAGATGCGCAGATACGGAGACAAGTGCACAGATACTGAGACAGATGCGCAGATACAGAGACAGATGCACAGATATGGAGACAGATGCACAGATAGAGACAGATGCACAGGTACAGAGACAGATGCACAGATACTGAGACAGATGCACAGATACGGAGACAGATGCACAGGTATGGAGACAGATACGCAAGTACAGAGACAGATGCACAGACACGGACACAGATGCACAGACACGGAGACAGAGGCGCAGATACAGAGACAGATGCACAGATATGCAGACAGATGCACAGATACGGAGACAGATGCACAGGTACAGAGACAGATGCACAGGTACGGAGACAGATGCACAGACACGGAGACAGATGCACAGACACGGAGACAGATGCACAGACACGGAGACAGATGCACAGACACGGAGACAGATGCACAGACACGGAGACAGATGCACAGACACGGAGACAGATGCACAGACACGGAGACAGATGCACAGACACGGAGACAGATGCACAGACACGGAGACAGATGCACAGACACGGAGACAGATGCACAGACACGGAGACAGATGCACAGACACGGAGACAGATGCACAGACACGGAGACAGATGCACAGACACGGAGACAGATGCACAGACACGGAGACAGATGCACAGACACGGAGACAGATGCACAGACACGGAGACAGATGCACAGACACGGAGACAGATGCACAGACACGGAGACAGATGCACAGACACGGACACAGATGCACAGACACGGAGACAGAGGCGCAGATACAGAGACAGATGCACAGATATGCAGACAGATGCACAGGTACAGAGACAGATGCACAGACACGGAGACAGATGCACAGACACGGAGACAGATGCACAGACACGGACACAGATGCACTGACACGGACACAGATGCACAGACACGGACACAGATTCACAGATACAGAGACAGATGCGCAGACACGGAGACAGATGCACAGGTACAGAGACAGATGCACAGGTACGGAGACAGATGCGCAGATACGGAGACAGATGCACAGATACGGAGACAGATGCGCAGATACGGAGACAGATGCACAGATACGGAGACAGATGCGCAGATACGGAGACAGATGCGAAGATACGGAGACAGATGAACAGGTACGGAGACAGAGGCACAGATAGAGACAGATGCGCAGATACGGAGACAGATGCACAGATACAGAGACAGATGCACAGGTATGGAGACAGATGCACAGATAGAGACAGATGCGCAGATATGGAGACAGATGCACAGGTACGGAGACAGATGCGCAGATACGGAGACAGATGCGCAGATACGGAGACAAGTGCACAGACACGGAGACAGATGCGCAGATATGCAGACAGATGCACAGACACGGAGACAGATGCGCAGATATGCAGACAGATGCGCAGATACGGAGACAGATGCGCAGATACGGAGACAGATGCGCAGATACGGAGACAGATGCACAGATACGGAGACAGATGCACAGATAGAGAGACAGATGCACAGATAGAGACAGATGCACAGATACGGAGACAGATGCACAGATAGAGACAGATGCACAGATACGGAGACAGATGCACAGGTACGGAGACAGAAGCACAGGTACGGAGACAGATGCACAGGTACAGAGACAGATGCGCGTATGGAGACAGATGCGCAGATACGGAGACAGATGCACAGACACGGAGACAGATGCGCAGATACGGAGACAGATGCACAGATAGAGACAGATGCGCAGGTACGGAGACAGATGCACAGATAGAGACAGATGCACAGATAGAGACAGATGCGCAGGTACGGAGACAGATGCGCAGGTACGGAGACAGATGCACAGATAGAGACAGATGCACAGACACGGAGAAAGATGCACAGGTATGGAGACAGATGCGCAGATACGGAGACAAGTGCACAGACATGGAGACAGATGCGCAGATAGAGAGACAGATGCGCAGATACGGAGACAGATGCACAGATACGGAGACAGATGCACAGATAGAGAGACAGATGCACAGGTAAGGAGACAGATGCACAGATACGGAGACAGATGTGCAGATACGGAGACAGATGCACAGGTATGGAGACAGATGCACAGATAGAGACAGATGCGCAGATACGGAGACAGATGCACAGATATGGAGACAGATGCACAGGTATGGAGACAGATGCACAGATAGAGACAGATGCACAGGTACGGAGACAGATGCACAGGTACGGAGACAGATGCACAGGTACGGAGACAGATGCACAGGTACGGTGACAGATGCACAGATAGAGACAGATGCACAGATACGGAGACAGATGCACAGGTACGGAGACAGATGCACAGATAGAGACAGATGCACAGATACGGAGACAGATGCACAGGTACGGAGACAGAAGCACAGGTACGGAGACAGATGCACAGGTACAGAGACAGATGCGCAGATAGAGACAGATGCGCAGATACGGAGACAGATGCGCAGATACGGCGACAGATGCGCAGATACGGAGACAGATGCACAGGTACAAAGACAGATGCGCAGATACGGAGACAGATGCACAGATAGAGACAGATGCGCAGATACGGAGAGACAGATGCGCAGATACGGAGACAGATGCACAGATAGAGACAGATGCGCAGATACGGAGACAGATGCACAGGTACGGAGACAGATGCACAGATAGAGACAGATGCGCAGATACGGAGACAGATGCACAGGTACGGAGACAGATGCACAGATAGAGACAGATGCGCAGATACGGAGACAGATGCACAGGTACGGAGACAGATGCACAGATACGGAGACAGATGCACAAATACGGAGACAGATGCACAGATAGAGACAGATGCGCAGATACAGAGACAGATGCGCAGATAGAGACAGATGCACAGGTACGGAGACAGATGCACAGATACGGAGACAGATGTGCAGATACGGAGACAGATGCGCAGATACGGAGACAGATGCACAGACACGGAGACAGATGCGCAGATAGAGACAGATGCACAGGTACGGAGACAGATGCACAGATACGGAGACAGATGCACAGACACGGAGACAGATGCGCAGATATGGAGACAGATGCACAGATAGAGACAGATGCACAGACACAGAGACAGATGCGCAGATACATAGGTAACAGCAGAGTCTACCGCTAGTACCAACTTGGTAGGTCCTAGTTTTTGTTTTGTTTGGGAAGGGGACATCTTGGGGAGATTATTATCCCCACTTGCAGATGAAGACTCTGAGGGTCTCAGAATAATTTGGCTCCAAGTAACAGAAAACTCATCTAAAAATTGCATGAACAACGAGGACTAATTCTTATTTAGCAGGAAGTTCTGAGAGGGGCTGGCTCTTAGGCTGGTGAATTGAGACCCAGAATCTTCCCGTCTCTGCTCAAAGTCCTGGCCTCAGGCACATCCTCCCCACGGCTACAAGGTGGCTGCTGCTACTCCAAAAATCACAGTAGACACGACCATGTTGGGCAGGAGAGTTCGTCTTTTCCTGGGCCTTTTGGGGAGCAAGAAAACATTTCCTCCGAGCCGTGTTGTTTGCCCATGTGAACCAACTGAGCAGGAGTCACCCCTGCAGCTGTAGAGGGGTCGTCCTTCCTGAAGTCACTGGCAGGGGGGTGGCCCTGTCAGCAAGAAAGAAGGGGAGAAGGCTGCTGGGACCGGGATGCCCAGCGAGGCTCCCGCCAGTGCCCGGCCCACCTGAGCGGGGTGGGGACAGGGGACACAGGAGCTGAACTGGCTCCTCCCTGTTCTCCTTGCCTTGCAGCTCCACAGCAAGCCACAGTCTGGACTGTTCTCTGAGGCTGCATTCATTTGAGGAAATGTTCTCTTGGGCGATTTCCACGTGGCCTCCTCCCATCCGCACCAGCTGCAGTCATGGTCATGCATCTCCAAGGGCAGCCTCGGGAGCCACAGCCAAGGACGCTGCCCCTGCGGTCTGGAGGCAGCTGTCCCAGCCACTCCAGAGCGAGGACAGTAGAGGCCTGGAGAGGTTCCGGGGCCAGCAAGTGGCAGGTGCATACCCAGCCCCAGCTGGTCCCCTGCCCCATGTGGAGATGCCCACACTCCCCACACCCAGCTCCAGCTTCTGTGCTGAGCCCTGGTAGGGCGAGGGCAACAGACAGAGGACGACCTACTGGGCCTCCCGCTGAGCCCTGAGGTCACTGGAGGGTTCACCCAGTGCCTGTTTCTGCTGGGACTTGGCAGGGCGACAGGGGAGGGAGGGGAGGAGGTGGGAGGATGAAGGAGGAATGAGGGAGGAGGGTGGAGGGAGGAGGAAGCAGGGAGCAGGGAGGAGGGAGCAGGGAGCAAGGAGCAGGGAGGAGGGAGGAGGAGCAGGGAGCAGGGAGGAGGGAGGAGGAGCAGGGAGCAGGGAGCAAAGAGCAGGGAGGGGGAGCAGGGAGGAGGGAGGAGGAGCAGGGAGCAGGGAGGAGGGAGGAGGAGCAGGGAGCAGGGAGGAGGGAGGAGGAGCAGGGAGCAGGGAGGAGGGAGGAGGAGCAGGGAGCAGGGAGGAGGGAGGAGGAGCAGGGAGCAGGGAGGAGGGAGGAGGAGCAGGGAGCAGGGAGGAGGGAGGAGGAGCAGGGAGCAGGGAGGAGGGAGGAGGAGCAGGGAGCAGGGAGCAAAGAGCAGGGAGGGGGGAGGAGGGAGCAGGGAGGGGGAGGAGGAAGCAGGGAGCAGGGAGGAGGGAGCAGGGAGCAAGGAGCAGGGAGGAGGGAGGAGGAGCAGGGAGCAGGGAGCAAAGAGCAGGGAGGAGGGAGGAGGGAGCAGGGAGGAGGGAGCAGGGAGAAGGAGCAAGGAGCAGGGTGGAGGGAGGAGGGAGCAGGGAGCAGGGAGGAGCAGGGAGCAGGGAGCTCCTTCTGGCTCCAGCTGTGCCCCGTCCCTCCAGCAGCAGCAGACAACCGCAGCTGTGGCTGCATCCTGGAGCCCAGCCCTGGTCCCGTCCCACCCCCAGCCTGGCCAGGGCCATTGGCAGCAGCAGCTGGGCATTGGCGGTGTCCTGGCTGGCGGCAGGCCACCCGTCATCATCTGAGTCGCACCCTCCTCAGAGCTTCAGACACCAGCCCAGGCCCCTCCGAGCACCTGGGTCTGGGAAGGCTCCTCCCTGGAGTCCATGCAGCCCAAGAACGGCAGCAGCTGCCTGCAGGTGCCCATCTTGGGTCATTCCATGTTCCCTTGGCTTTTCTTTCCAACATCTTTGTGACCACGTCCCTGGATTGAATCCACCCTCTTTCCTGGCCGGACACAGAAGGGAGGCAGAGCCCCATCCGTGGCGGGTGGCCGGAATGTCCAGGCAGGGAGCGTGGCCTGTCTGGCCTGTGGGTGGGCAGGGCAAGTCCCAGGGCCATAGGAGGAAGGGCAGGAAGGGGGCTGTGGCTTGTGTGGGGGGTGCAGGAGTAGCGTCTGGGAGGGAGAGGAGGCCTCGGTCCTGGGGTATGTGGGCTGATATTCGGGAGCCCTGGACATCAGACCACTCAACGGCTCATTTTAAAGCGCCAGGCTCACGTTTCTGCAGTGCCGGTGCTGCCTGCCTGACCTCCTGGGCTCCCTCCCAGTCACACGCCCAGCACCACACACACACACACACACACACACACACACACACACACAGAGGCACACACACGTGAGGTCACACGCAGCCCTGAGCAAGCGAATATGCATCTACCGGGGTGGCGCCCTGTGGCTGGAGCCACAGCCCTGCAGAGGGAGTGGTCCCAGTTGGGTGGCGGTGGAATTAGGAGTGGCCTTGGAATGAGAACCCGGGGTGGGGGAGGGCCCAGGATGTTGCTGCCTGGGGACAGTGTGGCGTGGGGTGTCCACAGCCCCATGGCTGAGGGCCACAGGGCCAGGAGCAGAAAGGGGATTCTCCTGGCTCTGGGCAGGACAGGGACCTGAAAGGAGGAAGTCACAGCATGTCCCTGCAGAGTTCCAGCCGACATGGAAGCCTGGGAGGTGGCCGCAGCCTGGCCAGGGCTTCTGGGAGCCTGGCGTGGGTTCCCAGCGGTATCCTGATTCTCAGAGGCCTAGGAGAGACTTCGCATTGGCCTCTGACCTGAGAAAGGAGCGAACAGAGCCCGGGTTCCCCTGGCTGTGGCTGAATCTGATCCCCTCCGTGTGGCCGTGTGCCTCGTGCAGGTTGGAAGCCCGGATGGGCTCAGTGTGGCTCTTTGCCGAAGGAAAACGGGCCCATGAAGGACTGATAGCTCCTGCCCAGGGGCCCCAGGGTGGTCCGGGGTCAGGTGTGGCCAGGAGCATTTCTCCAGCCCATTCTGTGTCTGCTTCGAAGCTCAGGGGCCCACAGGCAGCAGGGGAGACGCTGGGCAGCCGTCCAGAGGCCTCTGACCACACGGGTCAGACAGAAGAACCCAGGGCAGTCACTCCTGATGGGCAGCGTTTCCTGTGTGTGAAGGCTGCCGGAGACGTGCCAGGGAGTGTGGAGGACCGGAGGGGCACGAGGTCTGAGCCCACCCTCCCCTACCAGCCCATCAGAGCCCAGGCGCCCTCAGGTGACCAGCGCAAATCCCGGCCCATCAGTGGCCTCCGTGGGATTAATGAGTGTATGTGAGTGGTTCTGAGTGTGCGAGAGTGGGAGTGTGAGTCTGGAGTGTGTGAAGTGCGTGAGTGTGAAAGTGTGCGTGAGCGTGTGGGCACACGCGACTACACCCCCTGCCAGCAGCGTCAGAGGGAAGCCAGAGCCCTCCTGCCCAGCACCCAGCCCCGCCACCTGCCCCCACCCTGAGCTCCCTGGGCTAATCTCTCAGCTGCCATCACTGGGGACATTCCGCACCATACACAGGGACATCTGTGCCCCTACCTGTCCCATCTGCCCACTCCCCAAACCTCCCATGGGTCCTCTGGGATCCACTGTCTGTCACCAGCAAAGTCCCAAGCTTCCTGGACCTCATCTCTGCCCATCACCTGTCACCTTCTTGTCCCAACAGAGACTACCCTCTGTTGCCCCTTCAACGTGCTGGTCCCATCGGGCCGGGGGTAGGTGGTTTCTCTTCCAGAACATGCCACCAGACTGTCCCCCACTGACCCAGGTCAGTCCCAGGGCCAGTGCCCCAACACCAATCCCATCCTGATTTGGGGCACTGTCAACCTCTCCCTGGGCCCCACCTCCTTGACCTTCTCTCTTCCAGGGTCCCCTCCATGAGATTGCAGCCTCCAGAGCTGTGGCCACCTCTGACCCCCACTGGGCCACAGCAGCAGCTCAGTTCCAAGCCTCTCCACATCCCACCCCTCCTGGCCTCTTTCCAGCCCTCTTCCCCAGCGCAGACTTCACGGGACCCGCCGACACTCCCAGCCTCCCCATTTCCAGACCTCCATCCTAAGAGACACTCCTGTGAGGCCATTTCCATCACGTCCATCTGTGTTGCCAGGGCACCGTAAACCCCTCCTGCCCCAGGCCCCTGCCCCTCACCCCTTCCGGCCACTGTCCCCATGCCTCTCTGCGGTAAGACTCAGCACGGTGCCCTCCATGTTTGCTTCTCCAATCACCCGCCTTCTCTCCAGCCCTGTGTTGGCCCCAGGTTCTCCCTCCTCTTTACAAAAGCCACTTTGGTGCCCCACTCAGCTAAACCCAGCAGTCAGCTGTCCGTGCTCGGCCACTTGTCCTGCCACAGGTGACAGGCTCCCTCTCTCCTCCCCGCTGCCTCCCTGGGTTGGTTTCTGCCTCCCTGGCCAGTGCCTCCTGTCTGCCCAATCTTGTACCTTTGTAGGTCTGGGCTCTGTGTTGGGCCTCTGCCTGCTGCCCACGTCCCCCAAACACCAGCTCAGCCTCGAGGCCGGTGTCCCCACATTTAGAGCTCCAGCCCAGGTTGTCCCCCAGACTCCACCTGTCACATCCCCTGGGAGCCTTAAGAAACCCCCGCCTCCGATCTTCCTGCCCTGCCCTGCCACTGGCCCCGGCTGGGTCTGCAAACCTCAGAGCCTGGCTTCCCACAGCACAGCCCATGGCCAGCAGCCTCGCTTGGCCCTCGGCACCAGGTGTGCATTTTCACTGGTGCCCAGTGACTCGTGTGCACAGTACAGCTGGAGGAGCCCACGCCATTGATCAGCCCCGTTTGCTTTGCTTTCAGGATCACTGGAGTCTGGCCCCTCACCTCGTCCTCACCCACCTGGCCCATGCCATCCTCGCCAGCAGCCTTCCCACCGGCCTCTAGGCCTCTTCCAGGCTGTTCTCAACACAGCCGAGGACACCCTGTGGGAAATAAGTCACGTCATGGCTCTTTTCTGCTCGAAACCTGTAGCAGCTCCTTCCTGTGAGCAAAAGCCAAAATCCTTGCCATGGCATAGAAGTCCTGCGTCACCTGGCCCGGTCAGCATCACACCTGGCCTCCTGCTCCTGCCCCGGCCCTCTGCTCCATCCCGGGCAAGCTCCTGCTTCCCCAGGGTCTTTGCACAGGCCCTGCCCTCTCCCTGGAGCACCCCTAGCCATGCCTGCAACGTCGACGGCCGAGTTCACCTCCTTCAATCTCTGCTCAGATGTCGCCTCCCTGGTGGGGCACACCTCTCCCTGCTAGGGTGCTAACACCTCCCAGCCAATCCCCTCCTGGGAACCCCCACTGGGTGCCTCTGCTTTAAGTGTCCTCCAGTCCCCAGGAAGGCTGCTGTGCCTGCTGTGTCCACTGGTGCATCCCACGTGTCTAGAACAGTACAGGCGCACTGTAGGTGCTCAATACACAGCTCTCTTTGGGGAAAATATGTCAACACTAATGAAGGCAAACGTGAGGGGTGGAGCACGGGGCGAGAAGCCAGGCACTGCCGTGTGACACTTCCCGGGCCTCTGTGGACACCGAGAGGACCCAGAGTGGAGGATTATCGTCATCCACCAGAACCCCAAAGGATCCGTGTCCCAGCAAAATAAAAACGGCACAGGACAGAGTTTTAGAATCAGAACAGAGAGTGTCACCCAGGTGCTCTTGCAGGAGTGAGGCCGCCTTCAGATGCACCTTGCTGCCGGGTGCTGGGGCCACAGCCCAGGCCGCACTTCATGCCCGCGTGGCCCAGCCAGCTTGGGTGGTGTCCCGGCACCTCTGTTCCCTCATCTGCTCAGCAGGCCCGAGAGCAGCCTCTCTTTCAGGGCTGCTGCAAGGACTGAACCAGGTCTACGTCCATGAGGTGCTCGGAGCACAGGGGCGAGGGCCACCATCGTGGCTCGCCCATGAGACAGAGAGCCCCGGTCTGAGTCCTCCGTCCCTGTCATCGCTTCGAAGGGCTGGGTTGGACCCTCTGCCTTCCCTAAAGCAGCAGCCTCAGCCAGAGTTGATGGTGAAGCCAGCTTTCCAAAGCCAGCTCTCGGTTCTCCCCAGCACTCCTCAGCCTCCTCCCCGCTGCCTGGAGCCGGGGCCTCAAGGAAAGAGAGGCAGAGGATCGAGCAGCCACCAGGCCTTCCCGTCCCTGCTGTAGCCCTGCCAGTGGCTCCCAGGAATGCACCAGCCCTTCAGTAGGCCCTGCAGGAGGGGAGAGTGGCAGTCCCCTTCCCAGCAGCCCGCGGCTCTCCCAGTCGAGCTTCTGGAGGGTGCTGAGCTCTTCCAGCTGAAGGGCAGTTGGTCCCAAACAGGTGCAGAACCCAGGGTGGTTGCTGGACAGTGCTGTGACCACAGGGTGCTCTCTGTCCCAGTCATTCTGCCTAGTCACGCTGAAGTTTTTCTTAAATGGAGAAAGGGTTAAGGGGCAGTGCACTCTCTCCTGCTGCTCCCCAGCCCTGCTTGTAGACTGGACTGATCATGTGCAGATGGGGGCTTTCTGGGGGAACATAAAGATAGACTGGAGCAGGAGCTGCAGGGGTGCAGGGGTACAAGGTGCAGGGGTGCAAGGCTGCAGAGGAGCAGGGGTACAGGGGTACTGGGTGCAGGGGCACAGAGGTGCAGAGCTGCAGGGGTGAGGGCTACCGGGTTCAGAGCTGAAGGGGTGCAGGGGCTGTGAGCTGACAGCCCACGTCCCTCCCACCCTCCGTGCCCATTCTCTTGGTGTGCTGACCTCCTGGGGCGACAGATCCCGGCAGCCCCTCCTGGCACCTTGTAGCTTTGTGCCTGGGCTCGTGATGTCACCTCTCTCAACCTCAGCTTCTTGCCATGAAAGTGGTGATTACAGAGTCTAGCTCTCAGTGCTGTCAGGATTGCATGTGGCTGTAATTAGGTATTGATTCAGTAATTTGGGGAATTAATTCATTAAGTCAGCACAGACTCAGTGGAGCAAAAATAAAAGGACGGACAGTGGGGGAGGCTCCGCGTGCTGCCTGGTATCCACGGGGCAGTCCGGGGACTGCGGCAACGGGGAGGCGGGTGGGAGCCCCCAGCCTCAGGCACTGCAGGACCCACGTCCTGTATAGTTCCAATGGCCTCTGCTCTTGCACCTGTGCTCATGTGTGACAGTCCAGCTCTCTGTGATCTGGTGTCTGCACCAGCCATCTCCCTGATTCCCTCAGCCCCCAGAAGCCCCCCGACCCTGCCACTAGTGTTCCCTGCCTTCACTCTGTGCACGCGCTGTTCCCTCTGCTGCTCAGCCCTTCACCTCCAGCCTGAATAGCACCACCTCCAGGAAGCCCTCCCAGTTGCTGCCCTCCGTCATAGCCTCTTCTAAGTACACCTCCTTGCTTGCATGCGTGGCTCCCTTGACCCCATAAAATGGAGTGTGAGGCCACAGGAGGGGGGCACCCAGGCCAGGCCTCGGTGAGCAGGGGCTCCAGGAACATGTATGTTCTGGCCTGGACTTGGTCGAGGGGAGGAGAGGCCCATCCCCCGTAGGGAGGATGAACAGGGCACTTGTGCCTAAAGGCAGGTTTGCAAAGCTCACCCACTCTGCTCTCCTCTGGTCCCTCTGGCAGCCCTTGGGCTGGGCTGGGCAGGGGATGGGAAGCAACCTGCCAGTGAGCTCAGAAGGGGACAGGGAGCGTCCTCCTGGGCACTGGCTCAGTTAGCGCCCAGAGCAGGCAAGTGAGGAGAGAGGGCCCAGAGAGGCACAGGGGGAAGGAGATGGGGAGAAAGACAGACAGAAAGAGAAAGAAGTGCAGAAGAAGAGAAAAGACAGGACAGAGGCAGGAAAGAGCTGGCACGGTAACAGATCTGACTCCCTAGATGCCTCAATTTCCCCTCTTCAGAGCCTCCAAGCCCCTCCCATCCTGCTAAGAGCCCCCCTTGTAGTGTCTCTTCTCCACCTCCTGGAAACCTCCTGTCCCTGTCAAGAGATCAATCTTGCAGGGACACAGAGGGGACGCAGGCTGATAGGCATTCGTGCTGGCCTGGGGGTGTGTGGCTTGTAGGTAAATTTATGCAGCAGGAGAGGGACTTCATCCCCAGGGCTGCTGGGCTGCGTCTGCACGATCACACGAACAGAGGCCAGTGCTCAGGCCGAGAGCAGCTCAGGGAGCCCAGGGAGGGCCGTGGGGTGCCAGGCTGGGGGTCTGGCCTGCCCAAGCACAGCCCACCATTAGCACACAGCCAGCGCCCGTGTAAGCCAGGTGAGCATCTCACAGCTGCCCGCACTGTGCATGCTCCAGCAGTGTCTGGACCCACCGGGACACCTACTGTGTGCTAGGCACAGGCTAGGTGCATGTCTGTTGAGCTGACATGCGTGAGCATCTACTATGTGCTGGACACCGAGCTGCCTCAGTTTACCTATGGTGAGCTGCAGACAGCTGCTGGCACCTCTGCCCAGTGGAGCACACAGGTGGCAGCTGCAGGTTCCCAGGGCTGGTGCCTGTCCCCACCTAAGGGTCTAAAAGCCCCCACAAAGGCCTTTCTTGCACTATTATTTGATATTCTTCGTCTCCAGTTTCACATGTGAACGCCTTGGGGTAGCACTGGCCTAGGCTTCTAGAAAGTGCTCCTGGGGAAGACACACAGTATGCTTCCCTGCCCCCATCCAGCACAGCCCTGAGCCCCGAAGCCCGGTGCCCGCCTGCCTCTCTTTGGGTTGGACGCCCACCCTGAGCACCTCTGGGCCTGGTGCTGTGCTACTGGGAGCTGGCCCGGCGGGGCGGGCAGGACCTTCTCATGCTCTCCCTCCACAGGGGGTGGCCACGTGCCCAGGACCGGTGAGACAGACACAGCAGGACAGCTGGCCACAGGACGCTCTCTCACAGGTCCCTGTTGCTGGTGACTGTAGACTGCCGCCTCCCGCTGGGCCTGTCGGCTCTATCTTCAAAATATATCTGGACTCAAAACCCCTTCTTGCCCCTGGCACTGCCATCACCCTGGACGGACAGTGGCGCGAGCCAGCATCCTCTCAGTTCTGAGATGCAGCAAGTTTCCTGCATCAGTTTTAAAAGGTGGCCGTGAAATTCTTGCTGCTCCTTCTAATCCCCTCCCCTGGCATCTGGGCTGGCCTCGGGGGTGCTTAGAACCAGCACAGGGCAGCAGAGCGGTGTGCAGCCTGGGCCAGGCCAGAAGCCCAGACACTCCTCCCGCGGCCACCTCGGCCCCAGCCACGGAGACGCCCCAGACCGTAGCCCACCGGCCTCCCCTCTGGTGACCGGGAAAGCCGCCCGCCACGTGACCGTGCCATCATGGGCATCCTGGGCATCCAGCCTGGTCGAGCTCCGGACACTGGCAGCCCCATTGGGCATCCGACTGCAACTGCAGGAGGGACCCAAGGGAAACCTGCCCGGCTGAGCTTTTCCTGAATTCCTAACCCACAAATCGTGACCCACCAAGTTCGACGGGTGATTCTAAGCAGCTGCCTTCCGGGACTGTCCGCAGCAGCAGCAGCAGGACCTCCCGGCCAGTCTCTGCTTCCACCCTCGCCACCTGCCAGGTGGTCTCCACCGCAACCAGAGCGATTCTGTAAAATCCTGCAACATGTCAACCAGATTGTGCCTCTCCCTTGGCTGGGATGCAGGGGTGGGCCCATCTCACTCAGAATAAAGCCAGAGTCCCTACCGCAGCTGTAATGGACACGTTCTGCCCTCCCAAGTCTAAGTCCGCTCCCTCTGCTGTGTCCAGGGCGGAGGCGAGATGCAGCCTGCACTCGGGCCAGCGCGGGGCCAGCGGCACGGAGAGGAAAGCCCACATCAGGACGGGGTCTGGGGCCTGAAGTGGGGGAAGGGTTTGGGGGCCTGGTAGTAGGATGGCCAATTCCCTGAGATGGTGAACACGGGGGAAATTTGGGTATGTGTAGATGATGCTTTCAGCTGGGGACATCACGAGTTGTCCAGAGAGTCTCGGCCACATGGACCCAGGATCTGTAGCCGGAGACACAGACTCGGCTTCATCAGCACAGAGAACACCCCGGGAGAGGGGTCGTGGTCAGGATGCCTGGTACAAAGTCCACTCGAGCTAGTTTAACAGAAAAGCGTCGTGACAGGATTTGAGGCCCTCCCCGGGCGTGGACATGAGGCCAAGCTTCTGGGACCGTCACTGGAGCGCAGTTCCCGGGGCGCATTTTTGGGAGATTCTCCACTAGGCTCCGATCTGGCTGTGGGCAGCACAGGGTGGGGCGGGACATGTCACCCCTGCTTCTCCCTTCTCCAGGTGTGGGCGTCTCCCGGAAAACCTCCTCGTCCCTCCTCCCAGCCGCTCCTCCCACCCTCTAAGGGGATGACGAGCAGGTACCAGGCGAGGCTGCTGCTTCCAGGCCCCGACCCCATCTGTCGGTGGGTCTCGATAGTGTGCTCCTGGGTGGGCGGTTCCGTGGGGCCCCTCCACCCACGTGTGTGCCAGTGCCCTCCTTTGAGAGTGCTGGTGCCACTTGGGAAATGTCCCTTCCGGGGACCACTCAGGGCTCCTGAAGAGGGAGAAGATGAGGGGCCAGCAGGGAGGGACAGCCCCTGTGGGAGGGTCAGGACGCTGGGGCACTGGGGCCTGGGAAGGGGGGTGAAGAGGCCACGAGCGCAGCCTTTCATACACAGGGCTGGGCTTTGGGCGATGGTGACTTTCATTAATTCTAGACTCGACCCCTGGCCTCAGGGTCCTCATGGGAGTTAAGTGGCTAGTTCAAGGTCACACAACTGGGAAGTGGCTGGGTCTGGATTCAAACCAGCTCCACCTGACTCCTGCACCTGCTCTTCTCCTGCCCTGTCCATTGTCCAGGGAAGAGGCCCACCAGCTTCGTGGGCCTCAGTTTCCCCATCTGTGACAGGAGGTGGGGCCAGACACTCCCTGAGGGCCCTTCCTCTCTGGCAGAGGGAGCGGATAACCACGTAGCTGGTGGGAAGAAATGAATAGAAACTCAGTATTCGATCTCTACTCCCACCCGGGTAGGGTGCAGCCCAGCCCACGTATAATCATGCACGATTAAGACACAGACCTGCTCATACAGATCTGAGGCCTTGCGAGCCCGCAAGACTCTGCAGAGAGCTGCTCAGCACCGAGGTAACCCACTTCTCTCTGGTTCCCGACTGTGCACATGTTTCTATTTTGGTGTTTATTTCATTAACTCAGGTTTGCAGAGTCCTGCAACTCCGGAAAGTGCTGCAACTGTCTTAGCAATAGGAACCAGGCTTTCCCTGCAGCCAAAGCAAGGCTGTGGGATGGGCCATGCTTGGACACAAAGACCACCGGGCCCGCGCTAGATTCACCTGCTCCTGGAGTGAGGTGTTGTGCCCAGCACTGCTGTGGGTGACTACGGCCCCTGATGGTCTGCAAGAGGCAGGATGATCCTACAGAGAAACAAACACTCCGTCAGTCCCAGTGTGTCCCCCGGGGGCTGATAAGACCACCCTCGAGGACTGCTGGGTTGAGTGAGGTCACACGCCCATGCTGGGCGTGCACAGTGCAGAGAAGGTGCTCAGGCTACACGGGAAGGAGGAGCAGAGTGAGTGTGCAGGAGGCATCGGCTGCTGGACGGGCTGGGCTGGGCAGCTGTGACTCCAGCAATGCCCACATCCTGGGGTGGCTGAGGGGACCCTGCATCAGTTACCTATGGGCATGAAAAAGCCACATGACAAACAACCCAAACTTGTGTAACGTGTGTTCAGCTCAGGAGGCTGCAGTGTTCTGCTGGCCTGGGCTGGGGCCAGCCTTAGGTTGGTTGCAAGGGCTGAAGGGAGGGACCCAGGGGGCCACTTCCAGCTGTTTGTCCCTGGGCTGGGCTGAGCTCCAGGTCGGGTCCCCTCCAGGATCACCCTCCCTGACTGAGCCCCTGCTACGCAAGGTCCTGTATCCTGGGGCTGCCCCATGCCCTGACCTGGGAGAAAAGCAGCCGAGGGACTGTCACACGCGGGTCCTTGGGCTGGCAGGAGAATTAACCAATTCACAATCTAGATCCAAGGCAGAGCTCTACTTCTTTTTATCTAACTTGTTCTTTTTTTTTTTTTTCCTTTTTGTCTTTTTTACTGACTGGTAACGGGATTGCAACCCTCAGTGTCGTGCCCATACCGGGGACCAGCAACGGGATCGCAACCCTCGGTGTTGCGTCCGCACCGCACTCAGCCAGTGAGCGGGAACCAGTCTCCACATGGGATCCGAACCCTCGGCGGGAGTGCCGCCACACTCCCAAGCAGCGCACTCTCCAGTGCGCCACCGGGCTGGCCCTCTAACTTGTTCTTTTGAAAAATTTCAAACCTATAGAATAACGGAAAGAATGTGCAATAAACACAGACCATCTTACCCTCCGCCCCGACTCGCTGAGGGTCAGACTTGCTGCATTTGCCGCCTACCTCTCCGTGCACGCTGGGAAAGAGTTACCTGCTAATACACCATGCTGTGTCCCTAAAACCCAGGATGCTCTCCTCTCAGCCCCAGGACCCTGGAAAACTTAATTTCAGTTCCCACAGCTGAAAAATTTAACATTGATACTCTGCCATTTTTGTGGATGGAATGTTCGTGTGGCCTCCAAATTCGAGGTGGAAGCCCTGATCCCTAGTATGACGGTGTGAGGGTGGGGCCTCCACGATGGCTCAATGCCCTCAGCGGAGGAGACTCAGCCACGTGCAGGCCGGGGAGAGGGCCCTGCCAGAAGCAGCCGCGGGCACCCGGTCTCGTCTCAGACCTCGGGCCTGCCGTGTGGGCCGCTCGGTCCGCGGCGCTGTGTGTTGGCAGCCCCAGCTAACGGAGCCAGCAACGATCTAAGACCAGTACACATTCTAATGTCCCCCGTTGTCCCAAACTATATCTTTTTTACCTGTTTTTTAAAAATCCAGGATCTAATTGAGGATCACACATCACATGTAGTTGTCATTTCTCTTTAGTCTTGTCATCCTTGACATTTACATATGAGGGAACTTCAAAAAGTTCATGAAAAATAGAATGAAAAGATAATACAAGTCCTTCCATGAACTTTAGTTTGTTCCCTCACATTTGTAAATATATTACGTCAGTGTGGTCAGTGTAGTGCCCTCGTGCTCCTAAAGACATCGGAACGGGCCAGGGGCTTCCAGTCCTGCAGCAAAAGCAGACGGACGCCAGAAGGAGCTTCTGCAGGAGGGGCGCAGCCGGGGGCAGCGCGCATGCCCACCGGGCAGAGGCTGTCCCTGCTCCTGAAAAAGTAACTGAAGAAAGGCAGTCAATAAAAAAAAGAAAAAAAAGCATGCAGTCAAATTTCATCTCCTTTCTCTCAAATGCGCTCGGGGTAATACTACAGCTTCTCTGCTGCTGGAAGCAGCCCAGACGCATAAACAAACAACGGGAGACTGAAGGAGCTGTGATGACGGCCTGTGCACCAGCAACTCTGCAGCCTCCAAGCACCTGGGCTGGATCCTAATTGCCAGCGAGGCTTGTTATGCAAATGAGCCATTAGCTGCTCTAATCTCCCACAGATGTCTGCTGAGACTGGCTTCTCCTCATCCGTTTTTCGAAATGGCAGGAGTTCATCTGTGCCCCCATTTCACAGAGGGGGAAACTGAGCCCCAGAGAGGGTGAGTGTCCTGCCCAAGGTCACCAGCCAGTAGATGTCAGGTGTGTCCAGCGGCCAAGGTGGTTAAGGACTCAGAGGGAAAGGGCGACCTCAGCCTGGGACAGGGTGATGGCCCCGAGGCCCTGACAGGGTGATGGCCCCAGGAGGGTCTGTACGAGGAGACCTAGTGGTGGGGGGAGCAGAAGCCCTGCCTCAGGGGAGCCCCTGGGTTGGGCACAAGGGCAGGCAGGGGCCACCTCTGGCAGGCGCTGGGGAGCCTGAGTGCAACGCTGCACCACTTGGCACCAGAATGCACTCATCTTTAGCCTACTAGCATTCGTTGAGTGCCAGCTGTATACCAGGCTCCTCGATGGGTGGGAAACCCAGACAAGAGTGGACCCAAGCCCTGAACAGGCCACTTGTGGAGTGTGCTCGAGGAGCATTCATTGAGGGACTGACTAAATCAATAAATGAATCAATCAACTAATGAATCAATGGACAGATGAAGGAATCCATGGATGGATGAATGAGTGAATCAATGAATTAATCAACAAATGAATTAATGAATACATCAATCAATAGACAAATGAATCAATGAATAAAAGAATGTATGAATCAATGGATGAATGAATCAATAAATAAATGAATCAATAAACGCTATTCAAAAATGGGGCATTGTTGGACGAGCAGGACTCTTTATGGGGGACATAGGGGGTGGGGACAGGTATGGGTGCCTGGCCCCGGGCCTGGACCAGGTGTGTTCTTGGGAGCCACAGCTGGCAGAAAAGCCCCAGAAGAGCCAGAGAGGGGCATTCTTGGTTCCCCTGACACCAGTCTCACCACCAGGAAGGTCACCACTCTCCTGCAGTGGGGAGTGAGGAAGACAGGCAGAGACAGGCTTAAGGGGACCATCCCAGACCCCCAAGAGCTGACGTCCCTGTTGAAGGGCCGCAGGAACATGGGGGGCCCAGGCCTGGCCCCAGGGCAGAGGCAGGAGAAGTCCACAGCACTTGAGCAGCAGAGAGGGTGTCAGTCTTTTTCCACTGCCTGGTGCTAAGTGACACACCACCCTAAAACTCTGGCGGGAGCCTGGTGTGACGAGGCTCGGCTGGGTGGATCTTCTGCCACCTCAGCTGGGACCACAGTCAGAAGGCAGCTGTGCTGGAACAGCCAAGATGGCTTCACCTAGTGTCCAGTGTCTTGGTGGGGACAGTGGGTGGCCTGGGCTCAGATGGGACAGCTGGGCCTTCCCTTTCTCCATGTGGTCTCTCCAGCGGGACTTCCTAGATGGCAGCTCCAGTTCCCATGAATGGAAGTGCCGTCCTTTCCTAGGGCTGGGCTGCAGTGGATCCAGTCACCTCCTCACTACTCTGCCGGCGAGTCACAGGTCCAGCTCAGATTCTGCGTGGGAGGGAGCTACCAAGGGTGTCATACCGAGAGTGTGGGCCACCTCAGCAGACAAGCTGATTGAGAAGGGACTTACCTCCCATGAGAAGAACGTGGTGGGTCAGATCATCAGTGGCCGTGTGTGCTCTGGAGAGGAGGTCGGGTGGGACAGGACCAGGAGCAGAAGCGGCCAGCTGAGAGGCTGCCACCAGAATCTGGGAGCATCCTTTACCTGGAGGACAGGGCTGGGATGGGAGGAGAGAAGAAGTAAGAGCTTGTGCAAAGGCCCTGTGGCAGGAAGGAGTGTGGTATGTTAAAGGAGGAAAATCAGAGCCGCCGGAGCCAGAGAGCAAGGGGGAGAGACTGAAGGGTGGCAGGGCCACAGGGCTGGAGGCCACAGGGAGGGGTGTGGGACTTATCCGGGAACCAGGAAGCCAGTGGAGGGGTGGATGCAGGGGGAAACCCAGCTTGGTGATGGTGGAGGAAGGGTTAGATGCCTGTGCAGGGATAGCGATGGATGAATTGGTCATCAGGGGAGGAGGGGGAGGTGGCCGTGGAGGCAGAGCAAAGTGGGGGCATTGGGGTCCTGAGGAGGTGAGGTGGACGGGACCTGCCTCAGAGGGAGGGGCCTTCCTGGGCATTTCAGGGGACAGAGCCAAGGGGGATGGTGCCCCTAGGCGATGCTCAGCGGTGGCCATGTTGGATTTGCGATAGCCTCGGGGCCGATGAAGTTCCCCTCCCTGGAGCCCTCGCCTCTGCAGTGACACAGCCTCCCTCACTCGAGCCTCCCCTGCCATGGCATGGCTCTCCCTCCCCAGTGCTGTCTCACCAGTGTGACTGTCCACAAATGCCAGTCATGACGCCCTCCTACCCATTTCTACTTTATGGCAATCACCTGTGTTCCCACCCTGAGTAGCCACCACCAGCCTGGGGACTTCTCCCTGTACTGTTTCAGCACCTTCTCTGATGCTACTCTGTCTAGGCCTCTTTTGTTTTATTTTATTTTTTTGGTAGCTGGCTGGTATGGGATACAAACCCTTGACCTCGGTGTTATAACAATGGGCTGAAACCAACTGAGCAAACTAGCCAATGCCTAAATCCCTCTTGTTGCTCTGTGGAGACCCCCAGCTCCCTGTGTGTATGGTCTGGGAAAAGCAGGGGTTCCGGGTCACATGCTTTGTGACTTGGAATCACAGCCCTGCTGGTACCATGTGACCCTGTGCTGGATGAGTTGGTCGAGCTCCCTGGCCTCTTCTGTAAAGGAGGATAGGGTGGTCCCCCAGCCCCATAAGGTGGCAGAGACAATCTGCTGAGACAGTGCGTCCCGAGCAGATAGCACCAGCCCCACACACGGGAAGATTCCTGTGGACACAGCAGGTGCTCAACATGGGCTGTGTCTCAGCCAGCGCTGGCGGCTGTAACAAAGTACAACAGACTGGAGCACTTAAACAACTGATGTTCATTTCTTGCAGGTCTGGAGGCCACAAGTCCAAGGCAAAGGCACCGCATGGTTAGGTCTGGTGAGGGCCCCCTTCTGGGCTGCAGACAGCGCCGTCTCATCCTGTCCTCACGTGGTAGGAGGCGCTCTTGAGCTCTCGTCTCTCCTCCTCTTCTTACAGGCGCACTAGTCCCATCATGGGAGCCCCACCCTCAGACCTAATCAATTCCCAAAGACCCCACCTCCAATAACATCACACTGGAGGTTAGGGCTTCAGCACATGAACTTGGGGTGGTACACAACACTTCAGTCCATAGCAGGCAGTTTACGCCATGACCCCACCATGACTCCATCTGTCACCCCCACTGAGCTGTGAGCAGCATGCACAATCCCTGGTCTCAATCACAGGCTCAGCCTACAGGAGATGCTTGGTTCTGCTGGGTGGCTCACGAGAGGCTGAACCCTCCTGTCTCCCACCCCCCTGTCCCCTTTGGAAAGCCTCACTAACCGACCAGCCCTGAATTGCCACAGGCATTCGCTGCAGGGGTTCCAGGATGTTTACTGCGAGACAGTGAAGCTATCTGGAGACTCCTGTGGCATTCTGGCCTTCTGCTCTTATCCTTCAGCCAGGGGCCTTTGAATCTGCTTGAAATCTCCTTCTCTTTGGATTCAAAGAACATGCCTTTTGCAGGATCCTGTAGAGAGCCCCCTGAATGTGCCAGCTGCTTTGGGAATTCCCCAACAGTTTTAGAAAACTGTCGTGTAGGTTTAGGACCAGTAAGGAGTCCACTCCTCCCTTTCAAGTTATGCAAACTTCATCACAGCTGCCTCTGCGCCTGTCTCCCCACACGTGTCGGAAGCATCTTTGTGAGCCACGTTTTCCCTCCCAGATAACTCGTTTGAGAAGATCTGGTGCATCCTATTAAGGCCAAGAGGGTGCTAAAGGATATTTTCTTCCTTAATCAACTAAGTTATGGGAATCCCACTGGAATCATTTTGCAGACCTCAAATTGGTTTAGGAATTTCATGGAGTTTGCTGAGCTCAGTTCATACTAACTGGGCCAATTTCTAAGCATCTCGGGAGCAACAAGCTAAGAAAGAAGGTCAGAGCTGAGACACCAGGAAGGCCACCCTGTGGTGGGCACATGTGACCAGCGCTCCCATGGTGTCTGATGATATTTTCCTCACTCCCAAGTGTACTTGTCATCACAAGGAGGTGAGAGTGGGTCCCACTCAAGACTTCTTCCTCCTCACATGGCCACACCAAGGGGTGGCAGGTTTGAGCAGCAGGAAATCACAAACAGGCTCAAAGATCAGCAGATTCCAGCACGTTCTAACCATGGTGGGATTGCAGAGGGTCACGTGAGCCACCATTTATAATGCCCCCAGCCCCAAATGTTAGTTCCTTCACTCCCTTACTCAATGGACTGATGGAGGGAAGAAAACATGCTCCTTGGGCAGATAGGGGACTGGCCTGATTCACTTTTGCAGCATCAGAGCCAAGCACAGGGCCTGGCACATAGTATGTGCTCATTCAATACTTATTTCTGTGCAACCTCAGACAGATAGGTTAGCATCTCTGAGCCTCAGTCTCCTTGTACACGGAGTGGGTTGGTGGCTCACACACCAGCGTGCTCCACCAATCACACCCAGGAGGCAGTCGACGGTGGCTCACGTCATAGCCCATATGTGTCTGGCTCTTTCCATCTCCCCTTGAATTTTCTAAATTATGTTTGACAGTTGAAGCAAAAATTACAGTAGTTCCCCCTTATCCGCAGGGATGCATTCCAAGACCTCCAGTAGATGCCTGAAACTTTGAATAGTACTGAACTCCATAGATACCATATTTTTTCCTAGACATACATACTTATGATAAAGTTTAATTTATAAGTTAGGCACGGTAAAAGATTAACAACAATAGATAATTATAAAAAAGAAATAGAGAAGTTAGAACACTATACTGTATGTGAGTGTAGTCACTCTCTCTCAAAACCTCTTACTGTGCTGTGCTCACCTAATTCCTGATTGCAGTTGACCGTGGGTAACGGAAACCACAGAAAGCAAAACCGGATGAGGAGGGACCACTGTATAACGCTGTCTAATGTGGTTCTCAGTGTATGTGGAGGAACTATTTAAGACAATTATGTACTTGACTCAAACTGATAAAGTGATGACTGCAGTAGCCTGGGATAAATTATGCATATATAATGTAATAGCTAGAAATGTATCCAAAGAGATACACTCAGAAACACTATAGATAGATCAAAACGAAATTCTAAAAAGTGCTCCAGTAACCCACAGGAATGCAGGAAAAGAAAACAGAAAGGAAAAAATGGAAAAAAAAACAAGCAGGAAACAAAAAATAATATTGCAGACTCAAGGCCTAACATATTTACAACTACACTGAATGCAAATAATCTAAGTACACCAATTAAAAGCAGAGACTGTCAGAGTGGATAAAAAAGTGACCCAAATATATGCCATGTATAAGAAACTCACTCTGAATGTAATGAAAAGGTAGACCGAAAGTAAATGAATAGAGAAGGATACATCATGCAAACATTAAGCAAAAGAAAGCAGGAGTTGGGGCCGGCCCGTGCCTCACTTGGGAGTGTGGTGCTGATAACACCAAGGCCACAGGTTCAGATCCCATATAGGGATGGCCGATTTGCCCACTGGCCGAGCGTGGTGCAGACAACACCAAGTCAAGGGTTAAGATCCCTTTACCGGTCATCTTTTAAAAAAAATAAAGGAAAGCAGGAGTGGCTGTGTTAATATACAATATTGTGTACACAATACTAATATCACATAAAGTAGACTTCAGAGTAAAGAACATACCAGGGACAGGTAGTGACATTACATAGTGATATAATGATTTAGAAAATCACTCCACCAAGGAGATGTAGCAGTCCTAAACGTGCATGCACCAAACAACACAGCTGCAAAACATGTGAAGCAACAGTGGATAAAACTAAAAGAACTAACTCTGTGGTTGCTCAGGTAGCTTCCTGCTCACTTATGTCTCCAGGGACCCTTTGACATGTCCCGATCATAAAAGTAGTTTTGTGTATATCTTTTCCTTTCAAACTAAGATCATCTATTTTTACAAGACAAATACTATTTGAAGGAAAATAGCAAAGCATTGCTACAATCAATTTCAAGATGATTCATTACTTCTGAATTTTTTCTACTGACTTTATTGTTAGTTGTTCCCAAGTGATTTTATTATGGTGATCATACTGACATAATAAAGGTATGATATAAAAAAAAGATAAAACAGATACAAGGATTCTTTCGTGGAAAGCAATGTTTATCTCAAAGGGCTGGCACAGGACACTGGGGGCTGGAGCAGCCTCCCATGGGCACCAGTTTGTCAGGAGAAGGGGCTGGAGGGACTGGTACATCTAGTAACCACAGCTCCTAGGGAAGACGGGCAGGAGAGAGTTGGAGAGCATCTCATTTGGCTGGAAAAGTTGGTAGAGTCATTAGGGGAGAGGAGGTAAAACATCCAACTGGGAAATTTATTGTCAAGGGCTGTAGGATTTCAGGACCCAGGGGAGTCTTAGTGGTGAGACTTTCTGCAGGAAGATGACTTACCACTCCTGCCTCGGTGATAGCATAATGGTCGGGTGTTCTCACTGGACAAACTATACAGGTCTTTGGGGAAGAATGTTACCTGTTTGGGGAAGTCCTGATTAAACTGTTGTCCACTTGGTTCTGCACTGGGCAGGTACATCTTTGATTGTTGTATCACACATAAGTGTGTTTGGAGGGTCTAGCACCCACGGGGAAAGAAAGCAGGAGCTTGGGTCCAGCCGACCCAGCTGTGAGCCTTCACTGCTTCTGGCGTGTGTTCTCTGTAAGCCATGGTCTTCTCATTTGTCAAACAGGGATGATAGCCCTTCTATTTGTGGGGTTTTTATGAGATTTAGAGGTGGTGCAGGTGCCTGCTGCAATCCTTGGAATACGGTAGATACAAAGTAAATGGTACTTTATTGAATGTTATAATTATTAATTTAAAAAATTATTTTCATGCATTCCTTTCTTCTGTGCTAGATTCCAATCCTGAAGTGAAGCGAATGACTTAACCTATCAATTTTAAAAGGCTCCAGCTACAATACAAAGGAGAGATGAAAGTGAGTTAAAATTTTTAAAAAATATTTTTGTCAGCAGGTAGATACTGGCAGACCCACAATTGCAGATGGTGCTGACGTGGAGCATCTGAGACTCAAGTGCCAGTAGCAGAGTAGGTGACAGGATATTCTGAAATGGGGTCCAGCTCCTGCCAAAACAAGCTAGTTCTATCTTTTCTCAATTTACATGTGAATTGCTGATAGAGATATCAGGGGAAAAAACAAGTGTTTTTTCCTACTCTCATGCACCATTCAATACAATACTTCTGACAGCAGATGTATAGGCATTTGTCCCCCCACACCAAGCAATTCTGCAGTGGACACTAGCTGGGTGTCCTCTTATTTAACTCAATGCTGACACATCTACCTGGAGATAGCATCAGATCCCACGGGTGGAGGGCTCGGCCCCACAAGACTGCACCCACCCACCCCCACAGACACCAATTACAAGCCCCAGGTTGTGACCTGTGCTTCTGATCAACTGACTGTAAATCAGGATTCCCACAACCCCTCCTGGGGTTCAATTAATTTGATAGAGCAGCTCACAGAACTCAGGGAAACACTTTACTTATGTTTATCTGTTTATTATAAAGGACATTACTAAGGATACAGATGAACAGCCAGATGGAAAAGATGCATAAGGTAAGGTATTGAAAGGGTATGTACCATCCTCTGGGAAACTCCAGCTGTCCAGAAACTTACCTGGGTTCTCTCCTTTTGGGCTTTTATGGAGGCTTTACTATGTAGCATGACTGATTAAATTATTGGCCACCGGTGATCAACACGACTGCGGCATCACTCCTCTCTGGAGGTGGGGGCGGGGGATGAAATTTCCAAACCTTGAATCCTGCCTACGCTGTCTAGGGGCTCCAGCAATTAGTCATGTCATTAGCATACAAAAGACACTTATCACCCTGTAGAGTCCGAGGAGTTTAGGAGCTGTGTGCCGTGCAACAGGGATGAAGGCTAAATGTATATCTCACAATTTTATAATTGCATTCCTGGAAAATTCAGCTTATAGACCCCTGTGTGGTCAAAATGGCATAATAGATGGTCCCCAGCGTCACTCTCTCCCACAAATCGACCAACTTACAACTATTAAAAAGCAATGATGGCCAAGCTGGGGCCACTAGCACTCAGGGGAAGGGGAGGAGAGACCTATGGAGTGCATGAAGGCAGGAGAAGCCACGATGAGGGAAAGAAAGAACAGCTCTGACCATTTTGAGCCCTGGCCGCTTCAAAGCTGGAGCTGTTGAGTGCATGGAGCAGGAGCTGGCAAAAGCCACAGCTGTGCCCTTCAGATAAAGTTGCTTGGAGAAGGCAGGGAGGAACAGGGCCTTGGTGGCCCCAGGCCAGCATGACCACTAACAGTGTACCCATGGACCCACATAAGACTGAGGAGCCACAACAAATGAAAAAAAGGAGCCCCTCAGAGGTCGGTGAGTCACCGCAAGGGACTGGAGCATGGCCTGTCCCATGGGAAGTGTTTGGAGCATGGGTAGTAGGGGAAAAGGGCCAACCGGGAGAACACTGTGGCACAGCAAGGACAGCTGATCTGTCCCCCAATCAGCACAGGACCACTTGGAGGAGGCTGACCAGGAATACAGAACTGCAGGGGTGCAGTTTGATGAAAAGACTCAGGCCCAGACCAGAGTTTCCACACAACCCAGGTGTACCAGATCTCATGAGATCTGGAAGTACCTATGGATTCAACCATTAAAACTTGAGTTGCACAAAAAGCCTTCCCCAGGGAATCGGCAGCAAAGCAGCAATTTAGCTCAACCACAGAGCTCAAGTACTTGTCCCCACAGGAAGTTCTCCTGTTTTAGAAGTAAGCAAAGGGCAACAAATTAGTTCCAGCACAGAGTTTAAGTAGTGGGAACAGCAAATAACCCAACACAGAACTGAGAGAGAAACCAAAATACCCAAGATCAGAGACAAAGCTTGATATTAACTAGTAAAGGTCTCTCATCACCAAAGAACACCTAGAACACCTAGAAGGACTGGAAGTCCCCTGGGCTACCAAGCTAGGAAGGGGGGAGGTCTGGGGCTTCAGCCACACCCCCCCGACACCCACAACCAGCCCAGTGATGACCACTGAGCTGCTGCAGGAAGTGCCCCAGGCTCCCAAGCTGGCATGGTGGGGTGCGAGCACTTCAGCCATACCCCTCTGACATCTGCACCCAGCCCAGCAATGACCAAGCCACCACTGGAAGCCCCTGGTCTCCCCTGCAGGAATGAGGGGGTGCCATGAGCATCAACCCTGCCCCTGCTCCTTCCTCCTCCTCCCACCCTATTTCCTTCCCCTTTCCCCTCTCCCTCTCCTCCCCAACTGCTCTGCAACATCATAAATGCAAAAAAAAAGTAATAAATAAATAAAGCTGAAAAAAAACCCAGTTTATATTAAAACTATAAAAAAAATACTCAATATTTACTCATAAAACAAAGTTAGGATGTAGGTTCAGAGAGCCCTCAGTAGGATTTTCACCCACAGCAAAACCCCATGGTGTCTGAGAACTTTTTCAAAATGAGGAATATTTCTTTATGATGGGGAATTGTTCCACACACTATAGGACACCCAGTCACCCCGGATGCTGACCTTTAATTGCCAGTTGAAATTCCATCACTGGAACAACCAAGAACATTCTGAAATTTCCCCTGGGGACAGTTCACCCTGCTGACTTATGTGGCCCAGAGCTCAGTGGCACTCAGTGAAGTTCTGCTGTTCTAAACTGAGCCCCACACACCTCTGAACCATTCCTGTGGGCATGAATTAGCCTGAGGAATGTTCTTGGAAAAATGGGTCTTTTGTTCATGGAGACTGTTCCAGGAGGGAGCTCTCCCTGTAGCTTATCAGTCAGAGGGACTCCAGTGGCAAATGACAGATAACCACAGCTGAGCTGTCTTTAAAAACATGGTCATTCACTAAGTCATGTATTGCAAAGAGAGTTAGTTCAGCAGCCCAGTGAGGCTGTCGAGAACAGGGTCCTTTCAGCCTCTCTGCTCCACAGCCCTGGTGTCTGCCTGGTTGCACTGGTGGCTGCAAGAGGCTGTCACAGCCCAGAGGCCCTGTGCACACATGACCACACCTGTTGGATGATGGCCCTTCCTTTGTGTATGGCCTGTGTGCCAGGGGTGCTGTCCTCACGGCCACAGGTGAGAGTGAGGGTTTCCTCCAACCCTCATCCTTCAGGCCCTCATCCAAGTCAGCAGCCTGGAGAATGCCCTCCCTAGGGGTCGCCCACCTGCCCAGTGCTTCTTTCTGACACAGGCCCAGTGGCCCTGCCAGGAGCAGGGTGAGGCGTGGGAGGCACTGACCTCAGGCACAAAATGTAAGGGAGTACCAAAAACTCAGCAATGAGATAAACCATATTTTGATGCAGGATTGTGAAAAAAACAAAAGAAATGCAAAAAAATCTGCAGTGAAGGAAATACCAACGTTTTCAATAAAGACAACTGCTGTCACGTGGCCCGTCTTGTCCCTTCACCCTAATGCCTGCCTTGTCTGATGCTCTCTTTATTGAAAATCATGACAGTTTGTTTACTGTGGATTTTTTTGCATTAATTGTACTTTAAGATGTTGCATTAATGAATTCTTCATCTTGAGGACTGAGTTTGGGAGGCCCCCTAAGTCTGTGTCCCAGGTGACTGATCACTCGTCCTGCCTGGTCCTGGCACCGTTCTGTGGCTTCAGACTTGCACTACAGGGCTGAGCATTCTCAGGCCGTTGCCACTAACACTCAGGGTTTCTTTGCCAATACAGTTCCCTTAAAAACTTAGCAGACTTCTGATTTGCTGTGTCCAGTCAATGCCATGGCCTCAGCCATAGATCTTGGCCTGGTGTCGTCTTTGATTCCAAGCACGTCAGCCGACCTGGCATGGGCCTCCTGGCCCCTCTGCCCCCATAATCTGATTTTTGCCAATGGGGTCGCCTCTACGGTAGCAGAGGATGCTCTGCAGAGGCTCTTGGTAGAGGCTTGGGGACCAGCCTTGCTCTTCAACCACTCTTAGCTGCCACCGCTCCTGAGCCTCCTGATGTCCCCTTTGCTCCCAGGTTCCAGCCACGCCTATCACTTTCTCTTAAGCCCTCACAAAAGCCATGAGAAGAAGGCAACCCGCACCATCTTGAAATTGTCCTGAACTTTCACCGAGAGCCACAGCTTCAGTGGGCATGTCGTGTGTGGCCCAGATTTGAACAGGTGACAGTTGAATCAAATGGAAGATCAACGTGCCTCCCTTCTGCAAATTCTTTGCTTTGGAGTTTGTTACTCCCTCTCTTGGCACCCCAGTCTGGTACCAAATTCTGCAAGCAGTCAGGGCTCTCACCTGAGCCCATTTAAGCATAAGAGGAACGGTGAAAAAGCTGTCACTCAAAGCCTCTGCAGAAGGGTTGGGAGCTAGGGTCAGAGCTGAGCCACCTGGAACGTGTCGCACCACAGAGATGTGGTGGTGGCACAGGACGGTGCAGCTATGTCCCTGCAGCTTCTGCTCTGGGACTGCCCTCCGCTGCTACGGCCACCGCCACAAATGCCACTGCCCCTGCTGACCGGGAACCCAGTGTTTCTGCAATGGCTGGTGCCATCTGAACCTTCAGTTCCTCTGTCCCCCTTGCTTCTCACTCCCGGTTTAAAGTGTGAGGACGGAGGCCGCCTGGATCACCTGCCGTGAGGCAGACAGGCCCTTCCTCCAGAGAGTCTTGTGGAGACTTTGCCATATAAGAAGTATGTGGAGGGGCTGGTGACCTTCCTCAGAGTCCCCTCCACTTGTCCCAAGAGACGGGCCAGCCCCAGCCCTCCTCAGTGCTCTTCCCTGGCCTCTCAGGAGCTGGAGCCAGGGCAAGCACGTCCACCGTCTCTCCCTGTCCCCACATCCCTCCTTCTCTGTGGCAGCCCCTCTCCCTCTGCCTGCCTGTCACGCAGCACCTCCTGCAGGCCATCTCCTGGTTTCGCTTTGCACACTCTGTGACTTGCCACCCGCTGGCTCTCCCGACCTACACTATCTTCTTTGCTGGCCTTGACCTCTGCCGGCCTAAGACTCCCACTTCCGCTGCTTGCTGGGCCACTCTTCTTGGTCACCCCGAGCACCGCCTGGACTCGGCCAGAGCATGGGTCATCTCAGAGCAAGGCCTCCCAGCCACCCGCCCACAGTGCCAGAGTCTTGGGCCTCCCCCCTGATTTCTTTCCCCACCCTCACTGCTTGCTCCCGGGGGTCCCTAAGGGCTGTACCTAATTCCCACTAACTTCTTCCCACCCAACAAGCAAGTCTCCCTGTCATCCCGGGAACACCCTCGCCCACCTGTGCAGGTTCCCCACTCAACACCTGACACAGAGCTCGCTTCAGAAACGCCGTGATCAGGGTCATTAGCAGTCAAGACACCCCCGGCCTGAGACACGCTCCCTTCTTTTCTCTTCCTATAAAGTCCAACCCACTCTTGCAGACTTTTCTCAGCCCCATGCCCCTGAAAGCTGCACACTGGGCCCGTGGGGGACTCTTGCAGAAATGTCACCCACACATGGAAGCAGACGTGTCTCCCAGCAGCTTTCCCCAAGCTTCCCCCTTCCTCACAGACCTGAGGAGGCAAGAGGTTCCCGAGTGGGATCCAGGCTCAGCCAGCCCTGGAGCTGGCCTTGCCCTGCCACTCGCTGGCTTTGAGAATTTAAGTTACGAGTTCAAGGCAATCGTACCTTGACACCTGTAATGTGATGAGCCCAAGGCCACGCTCGTAGATGCTCAGAAGCTGCAAGAGGCCACCTGCCACCCGCCACCGGGGCTGCCGTCTCATTCCCAGGACTGCGCTTCTCTTATCTAAACACCCCACTTCCTAAACCACTGACATGCCGTGAGCGTCCTTCTGCTTCCCCCAAATCCAAATAGCTTCATCGTTTTGTGATTATATAAATCATACTCCCCTACTGCATTTTTTAATATGCAACAATGTAAGGAAAAATTGGCACTCACCTGAAATTCCACGATCCTGAGCACCTTTATCATTAGGTGACCACGTTTGCAAGTATCCCTTTGTGCAGATTTGTACGATAAAAGTAATACAAGTTCACAGTTGGTGAGGTGCTGCCCTAAGTTCCTGGCCGCCACGTTCCCCGGGAGGGGGTCAGAACATGCTCCCGGGGCCCCCGTCTGCTCTCCCTGACTCCCGGCTCCCGCGGTGGCCGTGGTGGGGCCACTCAGGCCGCCCATGCCACCTCCACCCGAGTGGTCACGCTGCACGTGCCACCGTCAACTCTGCCTACCCCGGTCCCACCTCTCCACCCCAAGCAATCAATATTAAAAATCAAATGTGCTCTCCTCGGTCCCTGCTCCCTACAGTTATCTAAAATTATAGATATAAGTGATTGTTTTGTCTTTTTTTTAAAAAAAAAAAAAGATGTATAACCTTTTTCTGTATCTTGCTTTTCTCACTTTAAAAACACATCATTGGCCAAATGAGAAGATGCCCAACATTACTAATCAGTGAGGAAATGCACATCACAACTACAGCGAGATAACCTCACACCCCTTGGAATGGCTACTATTGAAAACAAAAGCCCAAGAAAAACAGGAGGTAAGTGCGGCAAGGACGAGAAGTTGCGATGTAAATAGTGCAGCTGCTGCCGAAAATAGTGTGATGTCTCCTCCAAAAAATTAAGCCTAGAATGAGCATGGGATCCAGCAATTCCAGTCCTGGGAATATACCCAAAAGATCGGAAAGCAGGAACCCAAACAGGTATTTCTACACCCATGTTCGTGGCTGCACTACCCACAACAGCGGAAAGGTGGAAGCGACCCCGGTGTCCACGGATGGACGGACGGACGGATAAACGAGACTGTCCGTCCACGCAACGGAAGATCATTCAGCGTTAAAAAGGAAGGGGATTCTGCCACACGCCACAACATGGATGAACCTGGAGGACAGCATGTGAGAGAAACAAGCCAGACACAAAAGGACAAACGCCATGTGATTCCACGTATATGAGGTGTTCGAGTAGTCAAAGTGAGAGAGACGGAAAGCAGGTGGTGGGTGCCCAGGACTCGGGGAGGGGGCGGGGGTTCATGGGGACAGGGTCTCGGTGTGGGAAGATGAAAAGGTCCTGGAGACAGATGGCGGCCACGGTGACACAAATATGAACGTGCCTAATGCCACTGAGCTGTACAGTCAAAAATGGTTAAGATGGTAAATTTTATGTTATGCATATTTTACCACATTAAAAAAAAGATTCAAAGAAGTACTATCTATTTGTTTAGGAAAAAGCCAGACGAAGAGGGCTTCCGGGATGTGTTAACGTCCAGGTTCTTGACTGGGTGGTGATCACACAGACGTGCTCGGTTTACGTAGTTTTCTTCAGTAAAAAACTGAACAGGGCTGGCCCGCTAGCTCAGGGGGTGAGAGCTCGGCGCTGGTAACACCAAGGTCCGGGTTTGGTCCCCGCACCAGCCGGCTGCAAAAACAAACAAAACAAAAGAAAGTCATAGAAATGCACCAGGGACAGTGGAGGAGCCTGTGTAGTGGGAAGCACTCAGGAGACGTGTCAACTCTATCGTGACATCCAGATCTGGAGAGTCCTGATGCAGACAAAAGACAAAAATTATGAAGGGGTCAGGAAAACCTGAACACTGACTGTTGAGAGATTTTTAAAAGGTAGATGTTAAAATGGCCTTTAATCTGTGTTCTCTTTTAGCGAGATATACTGGATGACCTGCGGGTGAAATTACATAATGTTTGGGATTTGCCTCAAAATAGTCCCGTGTTTGGAGGGAGTAGGTGGGCGTGTGTGAAACAGGATAGGTCCTGAGCTGGTCATTTAAAAATCTACTAGGTGATGTGCACGTGACGGGTACCACTTTCTACTTCTGTGCGAGTTGGAAACTTTCAACGATACAAAGTCTAAAAACAGTGGTCAAACCTATGAGGCCTATGAGGCCTGGAGACCCCCCAGGTTCCGTGATTTCGACCCTCTTCATCCGTGGAGACGCACCGGATGAATCCCACCGCTCCCTCACAAAAGCCCCTCCATGCCACTCAGCCACACGAGGCCGGATGCGGGGCCACCCACTGCCCCCTCCCCAGGGTGGGGGAGGCGGCCGGGCCAGGTGTGGCAGGAGCTGTGTGGCTGCCCTCCTGGAGGCAGTGGCCCGAGCCCCACCTGAGTTATTGGGAGGGACCCCACAGTGCGAGGGACTGACACCGACATCACCTGTGCCTGACCCAACCAGTGGGCCAGCCCCGATTCGCTCAGCCTGTCCGCCTCACCAGCCCCGGCCGCTCGCCGGTGTAGCACCTGGCTGTGGCTGCCACAGCTCACCTGGATACTGTCACACTGCCCAGGGTGTGGCTGGCCCCCACGCCTGTGAAGGGGGCGACTCCACAGCTCCAGGCCACACCATACCTGGCCCCGTGGGACCCAAGTGGGCCTCTCCTGTCCTTCCCCCCCCGGGTCCGGAGCTTGGGGACCTCAGGCACAATCCCTGACCATGTTTTCTCTGGCGGTCCCTGATGTAGGGTCAGCTGGCTACTTCAGGCCATCAGTGGGGTCCAGGGTAACTGGTCTGACACTGACACGTGCATTGTCCCCACACTGGAGATGCCTGTCTCTCCATCTTCATCCATGCCCCTCAATACCTCAGGGGCGCTGCCTGGTCATGCTTGGATGGGGCAGAGAGGCACCGTGATGAGGCCTGGGATGGGGTCGCATGCCTGGTGGGAGGACACGGTGACGGCACATGGAAGACCTTCCACAGGGGCCATGATAGTCACTGTGGGGTGCAAGTCACCAGAAGGCAGAGCAGGGAGCTGTCCACAGGAAGAGGGGCCTAAGAGGCGGGTGGGGTCCAGCAGGCCTGGGTGGGCATGTGGCACTGGAGGGGACAGCTGGAGCCAGAGGAAGTCAGAGGTCGCAGTCAGAGCTGAGCTGGGGGTGTAGACGTTAACATGTTCTTGAAATAAGGAAGCCAGGGACGGGCCTAATAAGCCGCCTCCTCCCCATGTCACATCAGAGGACACTGGAGCCGTGGGTGGGGGCTGTCACTCAGCAGCAAGGAGCTTCGGGGAGGTGGGCTGGAGGGAAGCCGCCCCCAGGTCTGAGACCTGGCCCTAAGATCCTGGGGAGCAAGATGTCCCTTCCCCTGCAATCTGGAAGCTTCTAAGGAAGGGACTGCCCTTGGCCATCGAGTGGCCATGTATGTCCCCACAGATCCCAGCCACGTGTTTACCCTGTGCCAAGCAGGAGGGACATTGTGAATGACAGCCACAATAAGGCCACATGGGGGGGTGAGGATGTATATAAAGGAAGGGGTACATTCATTGGAACCAGGGCATGGGACAGCCGGGAGGGGAGGACAAAGCCCCTGTCGCTTTCACCCTTGGCTGTGCTCCACAGTGACCCCTCTCGGTGCACCTGGTTTTTTGGCTTCCTGGTTTTTTTGTGGGGTGGGTGGGGGTGGGAGGGGACAGCAGGAGGGGGCCTGAGCAGCTGTGGTCTGGGCCAGCCTGAGAGGGGCTCGGGATGGGCTGGGACTGGAACAAAGTCCTTCATGGTGGCCCTAATAACCACAAGCAGCACACTGACTGAGAACTCCCTGAGTTTTCTCAGCAATGAGCATTAAGCAGTTTCTGGGCTCAGGAGCACCTGGTCCCTGCGGTAGAGGAGCCGGAAGTCCAGGCTTCATCGCGCCTAGTCCGGGATTTGTGCCTTACACGGGGCAATGGGGAGCCAGCAAAGAATGCTGAGCAGGGCAGTCACCTGGCCAGGGAGCGTCTGGAGCTGGCTCTCTGGCTGCTGGTGTGGAGAAGGCAGGGCGGGCCAGGAGAGCCTTGAGCAGCCCTTGTCCTGGGTCCAGGAGATACAAAGGCGGCTCTCGCCAGGGCTGCGGCTGGGGAGGTGGCATGAGCCCAGGGCCTGGAGAGCTGTCTGGGACACAGCAGGACTCCAGGCTGCCGAGCCTGTGGGTGTTGAGAGGGAGGGAGCTAAATGGAGATGCTGTGACGGTGACTTTGGAAGTCACTTTGTTAATAGATCAGCGAGGAAAGAGATTCTTGGAATGAGTAACCGGGAGAAGCAGTGGGCGGTGGGTGAGAGGGCTCACTTGTGGAAAATTTCCAGCTGCCAGTCTGGCTGGAGAAGAATCTGGAACCTCCAGTCAAAGGCTGTTTTACTGCAGGGCACTTGTGCCAAATTTCACCAGTTCCTGGAGCCACTACCATCTGCCAGGAGGACACGTCCAGGCCACCAGGGCCACCTGGTGCTCACCGACTAGATCTCATGTTCAGATCCTGAGCTGTTGCCTGCCAGCAGGTCAGGCCACCTCCTGGAGACCCCTCCCTCATCTTAGAATGCACACCGGATCCCCACCTCACTGGTAGCTGCAGATATTCTCTAGCACCCATGACCCCAGCAGACCCAGGCCCGCCCTGAGGAGATGCAGGGCCCTTCAGACCTGGTCCAACCTCAAGGAGCACCTGACCTGGGACAAAGCACTGGGACCTACACAGGGACCCCAAGGGAACAATGCAGAGGTTAGAGATGAGGGGGTCCAGAGGAGGGGTCTGGGAGGGCTTCCTGGAGAAAGTGGCATTTGCACGGGGGTCAAGAGGAGCAAAATCCTGCCTGCCTCAGTGGGCTCCGCGCACGTCCACACCACATGCATGTGCACACGTACACACACGTGCCCCCTTCTCTGCAGAAGCCGTGGGTGCTCCTCACCCAGTGATCTGCTCCCACCAGACAGTCCAGCTCCCTCCACTGTCCCATGAGCACTAAGGAGACCCCAGAGGCCTCTGGCCCAGGTTGGGGTCGAGGGCAGGGAAGGGCTCTGCCAGTGGAGCGCACTCGCCTGGGAGTTGTCCTCTCTGCTGGATCCAAGCTGCAGCGTGGTGACAGCCCTCCATCTTCATGACAGCCTAGTGCTTAAACCCCGAGGACGCTTCCTCCTTCCTGAGCCATTTCCTGTGTAGTGTGGAAACTGCTAACACTGTCTCCAGGAGCGGGCTAATGCTCTCAGAACAGACCCTTCCAGCGTGAGGCAGCCTTGGCTTGGCCTCCCTGGGCCCTGGGGCAGGGCAGGAGTGGCAGGGCTGGCTATGGACAGGGCCCGGGCCACATCGGAGGGTCCCAGCCACTGACTCCTCAACTTCTGTGCACCGATCCCACCTCCCCCATGCCTGCTTCCCTGGCACCGCCCCATTCCCTGTCTGTCTCTCACCAGCATTAAGGAGGTGCCCAGGATGTGCCCAGCTCAGTGCAAATCCTTGCGCTCTGCTCACCAGCTGTGTGGCCTTGGGCCCATTACTTGACCTCTCTGTGCCCGGGACTCCTCATCCCTAAAAATGAAGAGGCCTCCCTCCCTGGGTTTTGGCTGGAATAGACACATTGACACCTGGATGCACCAGCATGAATCCTGGCACGTAGGATGGACGCAGTGAATACCAGCTATCGTCGTTCCTGAACGTCCCTAAAGCAGGTGAGCTTTCTTTAGTGCCTGCTTTGTGCCAGGCTCTGTGCTAGTTCTTCCCGCACCGAAGACCACTTGGTTTTTGTAGCCGAGGAAACCAAAGCACAGAGGCCTGCCAGCTAGAAGTGCTCAGCACCGGGCTGTGAGCCAGGTAGCCTGATGCCGCGCAGCGCCGGGCCCGTGCTCTGGGCCTCGGCTGCCTCTGGAGATACAGAGGTGGGCGGCTGGCCCCTGCCTGAGCCCAGCAGGGGATGCGTGCACACACACGTGCACACACCTGCACACACGCAGGGCGAGCACTGTCGCAGAGGAGTTTACAGCACGTGGAGGGGCAGGAGACAGTTTCTCAGCGACAAGGGTACTTAACTAGATTTTGAATTTGAGCAAGTGCTTCTGAGGCCAGGAAGTAGGAAAGGCATCCCAGGCAGAGAGCGCCGGTTATGCCAAGGCCCTCGCTGGGGAAGTGGCTGAGCTCGGGCACTGCTGGAGCAGGGGCTGTGGGCAGCATCCGCTGCACAGGAGGATTGGCGTCTGCTGGCGTGGGGCTTGACCTTCAGACTCAAGACCTTGGCTGATGCATGAGGGGTCCGAGGGGCTGTGATGGGAGGAGGGGTCCTGCTTTCACCAAGGCTGTTGCAGGATGGGCTTGGGACTTCGGGGCCAGAATTCTGCCAGGCTTGCCCGGCCTCTCTGGGCGGCTGGGGCAGGGCTGGGAGTGTTTCCCGTCATACACTCCCCGATTGTGACAGGCACCTCTGCATCTGCCCACACCCCTCTGTGCCCTGGGCCTGCTGCAAGCACCTGGGGCCCTTCCCCCAGGCTTGTCTCATGGCCACATGTGGGGCAGGAGATGGATGTGCCGGGCAGCAGTGAGGGGTGACAGTGGAGAGTGACTTCCCAGCGCCCCCGCCCTCGGGTGGGAAGACAGTGAGGCCTGGTCTCGGTGGTGTCCCCAGCACTGAGTCACTATCATGGCAACTTGCTCCCTACACACCTGTGGCGGCCGCCTGCTCACTGCACAACTGCGGTGGCCCCTCCCCTCCCTGGTCTCACTTTCCCACTCCCCTGACCCATCTCCTGAGTCATCCCAAACAAGCCACTTGCACTGGGACCCCTGTCTCAGGGTCTGCTTCTAGGGATCCCAGCCTATGAGTCCCTCCCAGTAGGTAACAGGTGCCCTGGGGTGCTGAGGGGCAGAGACACTGGCATAGGAGCTGGAAGGCCTGGACTGCCAGGGGGACTTTAGGACACAAAGGGGCCTGGTTCAGGCCCTAAAGAGTCTTCTGGTCCCATTGCCAGGGTGGGCCCTTTCCTGGAGGCTGCACCTCCTGTGACCCCAGGACTTAGGTGCTGCCTCCTCCTGAAAGCCCGCCTGATTGCACCACCTCCACCTTGACTCTCCCAGCAGGTTGACTGTGGTTTAGTCCTTCCCAATTGGGGCTGAGGTTTAAGTGTCTACGTTTCGGCTCCCCAGCAGTCTCCCCACCTTTTCCCTCCAGCTGGAATAGCCTTCTTCTCCTCTCCTGGAGAACGCTTGCCCTTTTGTCAAACCCAGTGGGGCATCAGCATTTCCTGGGGATCCGGCAAAGGGGTGTCCACCTCAGGGCTCCCGCAGGCTTCTGGGCCTCCAGCCAGCTCAAGGACCACTCTTCTCCTGCTCGCTGACCTCTCTCAGGGTCTCCACAGGGCCAAGAGATGAACAGAAGATGGCCCCTCCCATTTCAAGGTCAAACGTCCTTGACCAGTGGGTGAGAGTGTCCCAAGGCGGCAAGTGGGGCCAGAGGCAGGGGCTCTGCTGACCCAGGGCCCGGGCTGCTCTGCTCTTCTTCCCTGGCTGGCAGGCCCGTGCATGGATTGCTGATGGGGCAGGCCCACCAGCTCCAGTCCTTCCTCTAATTGGATTAGCACAGGACAGGCGGCCCCTGTCTCCAGGAGGAGAAGAGGATGCCTGAGAGGCAGAGAGGGAGCGTGGGGACGAGCTGCCCCGTTGACCAGGCTGAGCAGAAAACCAATTAACCACGACCTCTTCCACCCTCCACCTAAGGGATTAAAAAGACAAAGGGAGACAGAGGCGGGTGTGCCCAGTTAGAGAAAGAATGGTCACCATTGTGCAGCCAGGGGAGTCGGGGCAGAGCTCCCCTGAGCCCTCGTGGCCATGCATCCATCCCCGGCTCCCGTGATAAGCTTGCACCTCCTCGCCTGCACGCTTCTGGACTCACCTGGTCTCTGCCCCACCTCCAGCCACACCTGTGCCAGCTAGGCAGGTGCCTCCACCCCTTCCGGCCTGGTGCCCAACCCTCAGGTCACCCCCACAGCTCTCTGGCTCCCCTGGGCTGCCCTGGACCCTTGTGGAGGGCCGCGAGTGGCCCCTCCCTGCTCGCCTGACTCCCCCACAGATAGTGAGTGGGGCAAGGGCAGTGGCTCTGTGTGGCCTCCGCAGTGCCCAGCGCAGGCCGGTGCCCGCTGAGACAGCCGAGGGCCGAGGGGATGGCCGCAGCTTCATGAACACCACCCAATTATTAGAAGACACGTGATGGAGGGTCCTGTGTTAGTGCTCAACGGGGCAGGCATTTGAGGCTGCGCACCATGTGTGCGTGCGTGTGTCAGTATACATGCTGTTGGTGCATTCATGTGTGCACATGTTAGCATACATGCACGTGCTGTGGGTGTCCTGCATGCCACCTGCCTGTGTGTGCAGGTCCCTGTGAGTGTGCATGCAGATGCCGGAGAGATGACTTTTTCCACCATGTAGGAAAGAGACTTCAAACCACTAGAGTAACTGGATGGACGAACTTTGTGGTAGTGAGCACCTTGTGGCTGGAGGTATTCAAGAAGGGTCTGGACAGCCTCCTCTCCAATCAGAAAGGCCTTTCCAAAGTCAGGCTCCTGGGGCCCTGAATGGGTGGCTGCTGGTTTAATGACTGAACATGAGCGCTCTCAGGGAAGGGGAGGAAACTGCGATCTCGGAGAACCAGGCTGGCTCAGACCCGCTTCCATGATGGAAGCTGCACAGAATCTCTCTGGCGTTTCATCGGACATGCAGCATCACATTCAGAATCTGGGGCGGGGCCAGCAGTCTGCATTTCTAGCACATTCTAGGGTCTGCAGGGCAGCGAGGAGTAGGGATGGGAGGGCACAGGGCCTTAGGAAACCGGGTCCCACGGCGGCAGCTGGCCCTCTCCACCACATCAGGTAAGAACAACAGCCTCCATTCCACAGGGACAGCGACTTGCCCAAGGCCGGGGGCAGCACCTGGGGGGCAGAGCCAAGCTGCCCGTGGGGGCTCTCCAGGCCCCGCTCTGAGTCAGTGCTCAATCCTGCAAAAAACCCGAGCAGGGTTTGCTGCAGGACCAGCAGGTCTGCACTCTGAAATCTGGGCACCAGCCTTCCAGAACAGCCTCTTAGGGTCAGCAGGGCAGCATCCCCACGGAGCGAGCGCCTCCCCGAGGGCTGGGCCTGCAGCCAGTTCCCCATCAGTCCTGCACTTGGCGTCTCTTCCTTCTGGTGCACTGCCCAGTGGCTCAGCTTACACAATCTTTCTAGAGCTGAGAATGGAGAAAGGTGCCAGCTGGCCATGGGTCTGGGCTGCCCAGGCAGCGAGACCCCCGACCTCGCAGGCGATGAGACATTGGCCCCACAGCTAAGGTGGACTCCAGGCAGCCTTGGCTGGCCCTGCTCTGGGCCCTTGCTGCTGAGGAACTGGTTCAGCCGGTCCCACACGGCCACCGCTGAGCTGTGCCAAGGGCTCCCACGTCGCTGCGGAACATTTCCTTGAGAGCCGCCAGGCCCAAAGCACAGGAGAAGTGAGTGGAGGCCAGTGGCCCACAGCCTGGTGCTCAGGCCACACAGGTGGACCTGGTCCCACCCAGCTCTCCTGGATCCCCTGGGAGTGAGTCTGTCGCATGCAGGCACATTCCGGGGGAAGACACTCTTCCACCCCCAGACCTGTGTGCCACCCACCTTCTGGAGCTGGACCCTGGGCAGCAGACAGCAAGTATGAGGCCTGGGAGGGGACCGTGAGCCATCCCCCTGGACCCCTCCCCATGAACATGGGAACCAGGGACAGGGGCACATGAGCCTCCCGAGGCAGGTGAGCGGTCAGGGGCTCAAGGATGGCGTGCTGGGGTGAGTAGTGTCCCCCCATTCATGTCCACCTGGAAACCCAGAATGTGACCTTCTCTGGAAATAGGGTTTTCGCAGATATAATTAGTTAAATTAAGATAGGGTCAGACTGGATTAGAAGGGGCCCAAATCCAATACAACCGGTGTCCCTGAAAGAAGAGAGGAGACATAGGGGGGCACACACGTAGCAGATGCCACTCGCAGACAGAGGCAGAGACTGGGGTGATGTGGCCACAGGCCCAGGGTGCCAAGGCCAGCAGGCCAGCAGCAGCAGCTGGGACCGGCAAGAAGGGCTCTTCCTCAGGGCCCCCAGAGGGAGTGCAGCCCTGCCGACACCCTGGTTTTGGATTTCTGGCATCCAGAACTGTGAGAGACTAAATTCCTACAGTTTGACACATCCAGTTTATGGTGATTTGTCACAAAAACCATAGGAGACTAATAGAGAGGGAGGTGATTGTCCAGGACACCTGAGTCAGGAGATCCACGGCCTTTGCACTACAACGAACCAAATCCCCCAAATTTGATTGAATCTTTCCAAGACCCACCGGCCAGCCAGGAAAAGTGGAGAAATAGACGTGTCCTCGTGTGCTACCGAGAGGCCGGGATGAGGCAGCGCTGCGGTCGGGGCAAGGGCTTCGCAGCAGGCGGAGGGGAGGCTGGGTCTGGGAGGGGTCCAGGGGCCTGGCCTGTGACATGGGGCCATGACAGGGCTGTCACACGTGGAGTGCTCAGTACGAGGCCCGACGACCCACAGTCGCTGTCCGTCAATGTCGTTGTCTCTTCTCCAGCAAGGATGCATTTGTGCAGCGCTGTGCCCAGCGTCTGGCCAGGAGGTAACACGCAGCACACGCGGCAGTCACTGTCACTGCCACTGTTGTCCTCGCTGGTATCATAATAGGACATTTAGTGCAACGTTTCCTGTCCTCTTATCTTTTCAGCCAAGGACTCAAAGCCTGAGAACAAAACGCCAGCTGCCAAACCCACACCTTCCAAAGCAGTGGGGACACCTGTAGGGTGTTGTAACCGGCGTGGCCAGGAGCTGGTGCCGTGGCTCCAGCCCATCACCCTGTCCTGGTTTCCTGTGGCTGGGTGAGAGACCACCAAGATTTCATGGTGCAAAACAGTGATCTTATTAGCACTCATGGTTCTGGGGGTCAGGAATTCAGATGGGCCTTGGCTGAGGTCACTCGGGGGTGCTCAGCTTGGTGGCCTGTCTGGAGGGTTCAGCTGGGCTGTCGGCCAGAGCACCTCCACGTGGCCTGTCCTCCGGCAGTCGGACTTCCACAGGGAGGCTGGGACGCACGCGTCAGTTCACTTGCCCATCTGTTCACTCAGCAAAATCTGTTGTGCACCCACTCTGTGCCAGGCCCTGTTTGGGGGCGGGGGATATGTCAGTAACAATAAAAATCCCTGTCTGTGGTGCTTTCATTCTATGGGTTAAGCAGAGAGAAACAAGATTACTGAACCACAGACTGCCAAGTGCTAGAGAAAAAAGAAACAAAGACACCTGGAATGTCAGGAGGGCACTATCAAAATTTTGGATTCCACATCTTAAAGGAGGCATTTGGGCAAAACTTGGAGTCAGTAAGGGAGCTGGGCATGCCGACATCTGGGGAGAGCATTCCAGGCAGAGAGAACCGCAGGTGCAAAGGCCGCAAGGCAGGAGTGGGCTTGGTGTGTGGGTGGAGGAGCCAGGAGGAGGCCACCAGCCATCAGGAGATGACAACACCAGAGAGGACACAGGTCACATCACCTGGGGCCCTGGAGGCCATAGGAAAGATTTCGACTGTTACCAAGTGGGTGGGGGCGTTGGAGGGAGTTAAGCAGAGATGTGACCAGGCCTCTCTGGAGGCTCTTTTGGGACAGACTGCGGTGGCAGAGACAGCGGTGAGGGGCTGCTGCAGCCACCCAGACAAGACCGCGGTGAGGGGAGAGGCATTTGGTCTCTGGATACATTCGGTTGACGGGAAGAGCCAGCAAGCGTTACTGATGGTCCAGACCCACGGCGTGAGCAGACTGGAGCCACACGTGTGCCAGGGAAGGTGGCAGAGGAGCAGGCTCGGGGGGAGCTGGGACTCCAGTTTGGGGCCTGCTGAGCGTGAGGGGTCCCAGGATCACCACCCTCGTGCAGACGTTGCGGAGGCAGCTGGATATGGGATCGGGGATCCAGGAGTGAGATCCAGGCTGGAGAGCATCGTTAGAAACAGGTTGAAGATGGAATTCACGGTCCTGATGAGGAACGAGGCCCCTGGGAGGGAGGGCAGTGGGGGACAGGGGCACCAGCTAGAGTGGGCAGAGGAGGAGCCTCAGCGGAGGCCGCGGTGGGAGAGGGCTGGGCAGGGAGGCCTTTTAAGGCGTAAGGAGAAGTCCACCGAGGACACCGATGGAGCAGGAGCGGGGACTGAGGGCCAGCCCTGGGCTTAGCAGAAGAAGGTCATGGGCACCTTGACCTGAGCACGGCTGGGTGGGGACACCAGAGCCAGACTGGGGGTTCCAGGAGACGTTGGCAGAGCCAGTGAAGACCAGTCTTCCCAGGAATGATACGCTCAGGGAAAGAGAGAAACGGGCACTAGTAGGGAACGTGGGTCAGGAGAAAGCGGGAAGAAAAACGAAATTTCGTAGGTGACAGAATGACCCAGAAGACAGGAGAACGGATGCCGTAGGACAGCAGGCACTGCAGATGCCACGTCCTGGAGTAGGCCAGGGGACTGGCCGCAGAGTGTAGGGGCTTCCTGGGGGAAGCCGAGGTGTGGACCCCGAGGAAGGGACCAGAGGGGGGTCCTCTAAAAGGGTCCCCTCTGGGGAGGGCCACCTGGAAGGGCAAAGCCGAGGGTGGACCTCCAGAAGTGGGTGCTGAGGGGAGCTCAAGGGACCCGCACCCATGCCTGGGAGGGGTTAGCTGTGGATGTCTGGGCCCAGGACCTCACTGCCCAGACTGGGGCCCACCTGGCCCCTGTACCCACCTCCAGGGGCTGGGGCACAGAGTCATTCAGCTAGAGCAAGAAGGACCCACCTCTCCCCTCCCACTGGGGAGAGGGAGACGATCCAACTAGGGCCAAAGTCTCCAGTTCTTATATTAGACCACACTGGACTTATGACCTGAGTGGTACAGGAGGACTTGGTCTCACCTGAAATTGCTTGGGCAAGTCCTAAGATGTGCTAGGGAGCCCACCAGGGCTGAGAAGAGTGGACTCCACAGGTGCCGGTGTGTGCGTGTGGGTGTGTCTGTGTCTGTGTGTGCAGATGTGCACATGTGCATGCATGTTGCTGTGTGTGTGTGCATGTGTGTCTCCCTGTGTGTGCATGTGTCTGTGCATGTGTGCGTGTTGCTGTGCGTGTGTGCGTGTGTGCCTCTGTGTGCATGTGTCTGTGCACATGTGGGCATGTGTGCACATGTGTCTGTGCATATACTTGTGTCTCTGTGTGTATGTGTCTTTGCATGTCTCTGTGTGTGTGCATATGTGCATATATGTGTGTCAGTGTGCACACGTGTGCATGCGTGTGCTGTTGTGGGGGCGGTGTGATGAGGAGGAAGGATGGTGCTTTCCGCCTGCACCCCATGTCTCCAGCTCTCTCCGCCATCCTCAGAGGAGGCAAAGTTTGATTCTCAGCAGGGGTGGGGGGCAGGGGTGCTTCTTGGCAAATGGGCATTTGAGTGGAGCCTTGGAAATGGCTAGAATTTCCAGATGAGATGGGGAGGGCCTTCCAATGGACAGGTCAGCAAGAGACCAGGGCTGAGACTAGACAGGGGACTGGCAAGGAGTGTGGGGGGCACAAGCCAGGGCATAGCCATCTGCCATGGGTCTTGAGGCATAGGAGGCGGTGGGGGCCAGGTCTTGGGCTCCCAATGCATGTCAGGGACTCTTGGACTCTCTCCTGGGGCGGCAGGGAGCATGGAGTTCCCGCACACAGGGGCACAGGCTGCCTTCACCTGCTCTGAGGGTCTCGGGTGGCCACTTTGTGCCCAAGCACCAGGGTCTGCTCCGTTGCCATGCAAGTTGCTGGGGTCAAGGGGTACTCGGCACCTGCTGGGGCTTTGGGGGGTCTGCTCTGTGCGGTGGGGAGGGGTTGCTGAATACGGCAGCTGTCAGGCGGCTTCCTCACCAGCCCTCAAGTCACTTAAAAATAACTCATACAGAATGAGTCACTTGATCTGCCTCATCGCCGGTAGCAGGCTTGTCTAACTGTATCTGCAGGCTCTGAGACGGGGGGACCTCCTGACAAATGGAGCTCGCTGAATGCAGCGTCTTCCTCTCAGCCACAGACCACAGCGGGTATCCCTGTCTCCTGTCCCTCTTCTGTGGCCTGATGCATCTCCTCTGGGGCCAGCATGAGGGGCCCTGCCTCTGTGCACAGCCTACCCTTTGCCCACCCTGGAGGGGCAGGTGGGGGCAGCAGCCTCCCGAGGATGGGCAACCGGCAGCATCCCCCAGCTCCATCCCGCATCCCCCAGCTCCATCCCGCAGCCCAGGGCATCATCTCCTGTAGATGAGCTTCACGTTTGATTCCAGAGCAGGAGACTCGGCAGCAGGGTCAGCTGGCCAGCTGGGCAGACAAGTCCACCGTGTGCTCCTTTTCACCCACACCAGGATCAGAGCCGAGCTGCACAGAACCTGACAATCCCAAGTGCGGTGACAGCAGAGGAGGACGTGAGCTTTGCAGCCCTTCAGGGGAGAATCGGCAAAGTGTATTTAAAACCTTAGAATTTTCTGTTCCCTTTAACCCAGGAATCCCACACCTAGGGCTCTAACCTGAGGAAGGGATCATGGGTGCATTGTCAAGGCTGCCCGTGGGTGTCACATGTTGGGTCTTGGTGAGAGCAACACGTTGGAAACAACATAAATGTACAGCAGCAACAGGGTTAGTTAAGTGACTCACAGCACTTGCGGTCAGCTGGATGACGGCTCCTTAAAACGCCCACGTCCTAATCCCAGAACCTGTGAACATGTGACTTTACGTGGTGAGAAGGACTCTGCAAATGTGATTAAATAAAGGATTTCGAAATGGGGAGATGGTCCTGGACTATCTGCATGGGCCCAATATCGTCACAAGAAGGAGGCAGGAGGGTCAGAGTCAGAGAAGGACGTGGCAGTGAACTCAGAGAGAGAGACAGAGACAGAGAGAGACAGAGAGAGAGAGAGAGACACCAGATGCCTGGCTTTGAAGATGGAGGTGGGGCTGTGAACCGAGGAACGTGGGCACCTCTGGAAGGCAGGGAGGCAAGGAGCCCCCAGGAGGCACCCAGCCCTGGGGACACCTAGATCTTAGGACTTCTGGCCTCTGAAACTGGGAGAGATGACACTTGTGTTTTTGAAACCACTAAGCTTGTGGTAATTTGTTTGGGCAGCAATAGCACACTGATAGGATACTTATGTCAGTGTGGTGGCTGTCGGGTCACACAGAATGATGACGTGACTACGGAGAATATTCCAGGACTGGGCTTACACTAAATGGAAAAGGCAGGTGTGGGCCAACACGCACGACGATTTCACCTCCGTCGGTTGGTTTGGCAGCTACAGAGCGTTACTGTGAGGCCTGGGCCTGCTGCTGGCTCCCGGGGTCGCGGGGTGAGGAGGCCCCAGGGCGCTGTGGCCGGGAGGAGAGGGCTGGAGGCAGGAGCTGCGTGGGGAGGCAGAGGGGGCTGTACCGCAGGACAAGGCAGAGCATCACCGCGAGGCCACAGCGCATGGGGCAGCCTCCCCAGGGGGTGGGGATTTGGGCAGAACCTGAGCTGCCATGTCCAGGCCGAGTGCAGCAGGCTTCAGGGTGATGGCATTTGTATTTGTACTGAGTTGCTTCCCTCCCATGTGTCAGAAAGCCCCCTAGAGACGGCCAGCTCTGCCAGGGGCCTGATTGACTGTCCCCCTACCTGACTCAGAACCGGCACCCGGGGCCGCTGGGTGAAGAGCACTGTTTGGACTGAACTTGGAGAGCAGCTGGTGGAGACAGGCAGAGAGGACCCCAGAGATGGGGACTTTGTCAGACCCTGGGACTCTGGAGCCCCAGCCCTGTCTGCCAAGGACATCGCCTCAGCCTCTCCTGCTTGGGCCAGGGCCTCTGACTGAGCTGGTGCCTCTGCCTGTGCCAGCCCAGCCCCACACTGCATCAACCAGGCCTCTGGCCACAAGGGCTCTGTCCCGGCCTCAGCCCCCACCTATCCAGCGATGGCTCCCACATCCAGTCTGAAGCTCAGGCCTCGGCTGGGCGTGTCCAGCTTTCACCCGCTGGGCCTCTTGCCTGCATGTCACGCTCCGCAGGCCCACGTGGAGCTCACCCTGCTCGCCATAGGCCAGCGTCCCTCCCTGGGCCCCACCCCGGAAACTGCCTGTCCCTGTGTCCTCCTAATGCTGCTGTCAGTCTCACTCCCCTCCCCCTTCCTGCCTCAGTTGGAGCAATCTTTACAACGGAACTGACCCTGACCACCCCCTGTCTAAATTCCTCCATGGCTCCCCAGTGCCCTCGGGCGAGGTCAGCAGCCTCGGCCTTGGGTTCACATTTCCCGTGCTCTGCCCTGCTGACCCTTCCTCTGTTCCCCACCTTGACCATGCCGTACCCGCTGCACCTCGACTCTGGCTCCATGTGCTGTCACCCCTGCCAGAGGCCTCGTGCCTCCCTTTTGTCCCTGGTGAGCTCCTTGTCCTTCAAAACCCAGCTCAGGGTTATGGCCTCTGGGATCTTCCCTTCTTGGCAGAGCTCCCCTTCCCTTATGCTCCCAGTGCCCAGGTGGCCCTCCCCTGTAATCTGTGCCTCCCCAAGAGACTGAGGGCGCGGACTGGCCTGTTCCCTCCCTGTCACAATCCTGTCCCTCGACAGGGCTTAGTACGGGGGCGAGGGGGATGGTGGTTCTGTAGGTTTGGGGCTGGCTGACCTGAGTCCCTGAGCCCTGGACCAGGAGGAGGAGCTGCTGCAAATGTCTTGGAAGGAGCAGCCATGCAGACGGGCCCCACTTGGGAGAGTTCACGGCTGCTCACCTGGAGCCGAGGGAGGGTGGGTGGCTCCGGGGGCAGCAGCACAGGCTGCCTGCAGCATCAGCTCTGCCTCTGGAACAGGGGTTAGTGGGGTCGCACCCTGCCCCTCTAGTCTCCACCTGTCCCCGCCCTCACGACTCAGGGCTTGTTCCGAGGGCGTCTCCTGTTTATTTTTCCAACATGGACTCTGGTTTGGGCTGAGGCCTCTCCTCCCACACAAGCGCCCCCGCTGCCTCCCTGCTGCTTTACCAGTGGGAGCGGCCAGAGCCCACAGTGCTGGGGTGTGTAGGGGATTGAATCGTGTCCCGCCAAAACCCCCTGAAGCTTGTATTATGTCCCCCAAATTGACTGTTAAGAGGGTGGGAAATCCTGTTATGGTAATTGAAAGGTGGGGTCTTGAAGAGGTGATTGGATTGTAGGACCCTGCAGTAGTGAATGGATTCATAATGGTGATCAGAGGTGTGGTTCTGAGGGCTTTAAAAGGAGAGAAGAGTCTCTCTCTCTCTCTCTCTCTCTCTCTCTCTCTCTCTCTCTCTCTCTCTCTCTCCTCTCTCTGCTTCCATCTGGTGGTGGCAACAGTGACCCAGGGGTCTCACACTGCCAGATGGACTTTGGACTTCCCAGCCTCAGAAACTGTAAGCAATAAATGCCATTTTTCTTTATAAAACACTGAGTCTCAAGTATTCTGTTATAGCAACACAAAACAGATTAATACAGAAAATTGGTACTGAGGAGCGGGGTGTTCCTTATAACAAATACTTGAAAATGCGGAATTGGCCTTGGAACTGGGTGTTGAGGAGAAGCTGGAGGAATTTGGAGGAACAGGCGAGAAAAAGCCTAGATGCTGTGCAAGTTTAGAAGACAAGAAAACGAGGAAAAGTTTGGAATGTCTTAGAGACTTATGTGGTGGCGAGCAGAATGCTGATAAGAAATATGGACTGTAAAGACCATTCTGAGGTCTCAGATAGAAATAAGAAGGAGTTTGGGGGAAATTGGGGCAAAGATCACCCTTGCTGTGAACTGGCAAGGAACTTGCCTGCATTGTGTCCATGCCCTAGGACTTTGTGTCCATGCCCTAGGACTTTGTGGAAGTTGGAACTTAGTAGTTGTGAAACAGAGTATTTGGCAGGAGAAATTTCTAAGCAGCAAAGCATTAAGGAAGCTGCATGGCTACTTGCAACATTCTATGCTGAGTTATGGTGGCAAAGGCATGAAGTAAAGCCAGAATTTAAAAGGAAAGCAGAGTGTAAAGATTTGGAAAATTTGCAGCCTGGCCATGTGGTAGAGAAGCAGAGAGCATTTTCAGAGAAAGGCCCTGAAGACATTGCAGAAGCCTCTGGGGCCAACTCTTCCATTTCAGGTCCAAAGACCTGGGGAAACAGAATGGTCTTGGGGAACAGGCCTGAGGCACCCTCCACAGGCTCACTACTCAGGGCCACCTTGGGAAGCTGCTTCCAGCACCAGCACCCCAGCTGCTTTGGCTGTTCTAGCTGTGACTAAATTGGCCCCAGGTGTGGCTGGACATTCAGCTTTGGAAAATACAAGTCGGAAGCCTTGGCAGCATCCATATGGTGTTAGTTCTACAGGCTTGCAGAATGCTAGAGCTGTGGAGGCTTGGGAGCCTCTATCCTGATTTCAGAGGATGTATAGAAAAGCCTGGGGGCCCAGGAAGAGATCTGTCACAGGGCCAGAATCACCAAAGACAACCTTTGCTAGAGCAATGGAGAGTGGAAACATGGGGTCACAGTTGCAGCAGAGAAATCCCAGCAGCCCCATGTCTAGTGGATCTATGACAGCAGGACCACCACGGAGACCCCAGACCTGTGGAGCTACCAGAGTGGAACACCAGCCTGGGAGAGCTGAAGTGTGGCCTGAGATCAGGAAAGCCATAGGAGCGGAGCTGCTGAAGGACTTGGGGACCCAACCCCTACACCAGCATGCAGAGGACGTTGGACATGGAGTCAAGGTACATGATTTGCCAGCTTTGAGATTCAATGCCTGCTGCTGGGTTTCAGACTTGTTTGAGACCTGTTACCCCTTTCCTTTGGCCTATTTCTCCCTTTTGGAATGGCAATATGTACCCTATGCTTGTCCCACCATTTTATCTTGGAAGTAGATAACATTGATTTCACAGACGGGACATTAAACTTTGGACTCTTGAGTTGAAACAAGTTAAGATTTGGGGTATGAAATGAATGTATTTGCATTTGAAAAGGACATGAGTTTTGGGGGGGCAGGGGTGGAATGTAGCGGATTGAATTATGCCCCCCTCAAAACTCCCTGAAGCTTGAATTGTGTCCCCCAAGTTTTGTGTGTTAGAAACTTAGCCCCCACCATGACTGTTTAGAGGGTGGGAAATCCTATTATGGTAATTGGAAGGTGGAGCCTTGAAGAGATGATTAGATTATAGGACCATGTCATAGCGAATGGATTAAAAATGGTGGTCAGGGGCATGGTTCTGAGGGCTTTAAAAGAAGAGGAGAGTCTGTCTTGCTCTCTCTCTGCTCTCTCTCATTTTGCAATGTGAGACTCCTGAGTCACTGTCACCACCACCAGTTGGACTTTGGACTTCCCAGCCTCAGAGACTGCAAGCAATAAATGTCATTTTTCTTTATAAATCACCAAGTCTCAGGTATTCTGTTACAGCAACACAAAAAGGACTAATACAGGAAGACAGCAGCTCCCATCACAGACAATTCGCCATGAGGGTCCCCCCGTGGATGTCACTGATGGAACACTGTGGCAGGGTCTGGCTCCCACGGGGGCAGGTAATTAACCACCACAAGCACTTTGAGGGCAGAAGCTCTGGGCTCCTGCCTGTGGAATCAGTCTGGGGCTAGGTGGTCGCCGAGGCTCTTCTGTCTCCTTTTTGCCTTGGAGCTGTGTGGCAGGGGTCTGAGCGGAGGGGCTGTCATGGACTGAAGTACATGCCCCCCAGTTCCTGTGTTGAAGCCCTAGACCCCAATGTGATGGTGTTTGGAGGTGGAGCATTTGGGAGGTAATTAGGCTTAGATGAGGTCATGAGGGTGGGACTCTCACGGTGGGATGAGTGTCCACATAAGAAAAGACACCAGAGAGCTTGCTCTCAGTCTCTCCTCATAATGTGGGGACACAGTGAGAAGAAGGTTCAGCCATCTGCCAGCCAGGATGAGGACACCCACTGAACCCAACCATGCGGGCACCTTGATCCTGGACCTCCAGCCTCCAGAACTGTGAGAGATGCGTTTCTATTATTCAAGCCACCCAAGCAATGGAATTCTTTTATGGCAGCCCAAGCTGACCAATACAGACTTTGGCTCCAAGAGTTGGGTGCAGCGTAAGAAATACCCAGGCATATGGAAGCAGCTTTGGAACTGTGTAATGGGTAGAGGCTGGAAGAGTTTTAAGGGACATGTTAGACACATAAATATTAAAGGCCATCCTGGTGGGTCTCAGACAGAAATGAGGAACATGTTAGAAACTGGAGGAAAGGCGATCCTTGTTATAAAGTGACAAAGAACTAGGCTGAACTGTGTTCTAGTGTTTTGTGGGAGGTGAAACTTGCAAGCAGTGAAGTTGGACGTTTAGCTGCGGAGATGTTTAAGCAGAGTGTTAAAGCAATGTCTTGGTTCCCCCTGACTGCTTATAGTAAAATGCAAAAGAAGAGAGAGCTGAATTGAAATAGAAGTTGTTAAGCAAAAAGGAACTAGAACTTGAAGATTTGGAAAATTCTCTCTGTCCATATTGCAAAAAACGAGAAAGTTTATTTCAAAGAAAACACTAGAATGTGGCTGAACAAGCATTTGATAAATAGATCATTGGTGAGACACATGGACTTACGACTCAGCCGTCTCAGAGGAAGCCAGCAATAGTGACAGACATACTCGTGTGGCAGCAACAGAGATAGACATACTCACGTGCCAGCAGACACTGCCAGTTTGAACTACAGGGGACAGAGAAAGCAGCGTGAAATGAAGAAAGGCTGCTGGGCTCCTTGAATTTGACAGGACAGGACAATAGAATCACTTGACTGCCAATGTGTGCTGTCCTTCAAGAAGGGAGATCAATGACCCTGAAGGAGATTCAGAGGTCGTCAAGGGCACCACTTTGGTTTCAACAGGCCAGGTACCCCCACTCCGCTCCAATGCCTTGAGGGTGGGATTGCCCTGCAGAGCCTTGGAGTTGGGACCCTGGCCCTGCAGAGCCCTGGGGGCAGAGGCCTCTCGGAGAGCCATGTGAGGTGACACTGCCCATGCCATGGGCCTGGAGGGCAAGCATCAAACCAAAGAGGAATATTCTGGAGCCTTAAGATCTCACAGAATTTGCCTTGGTATAGGATTTGTACTTGCTTAGGGCCTGTCGCTCCTCCCTTCCTTCCTATTTCTCCCTTTTGGAGTGAGAGTGTGTATCCTGGGCCTGTCCGGCCTCATATTTTGGAAGCACATAACTTGCCTGGTTTCACAGTTCACGGCTGGAGAGGAATTTTGCCTCAGGATGAATCACAGCTCTGAGCCTCACTCATATCTGATTTAGATGACATTTAGATGCGGCTTTGGACTTCAGAGTTGACGCTGGAATGTGCTAACACGTTGGAGATGAATGGAATGAATGTATTTTGTATGTGAGAAGGACATGAATTTGGGGGAGCCAGAGGTGGAATGAGAGGGACTTACTTGTGTCCCCCACAATTCCTATGTCGAAGCCCTAGCTCACTGTGATGACATTTGGAGGTGATGCACTTGGGAGGTGGTTAGGTTTAGATGAGGTCATGAGGGTGGGACTCTCATGATGGGATGTGTCCTTATAAGAGGAGACACCAGAGGTCTCTCTCTGCCATGTGGTGACACAGGGAAGAGGCTGTCCGGCTGTCTGCAATTTAGGTGAGGGCTCTCACCAGAACCCAACCTAGCTGGCACCTTGATCTTGGGCTTCCGGCTTCCAGAATTGTGAGAAATAAATTTCTATTGTGTGAGCTGCCTAGTCTATGGTATTTTGCTAGAGCTGACTGCTGCAGAAGGACCCCTGGTAGGAAGTTTCTCTGGTCTGAGGACAGGATTGCAGGGGTCCCTCCTGATCTCCAGCAGCCACTGTGGGGTCTCGGATGACTTCCCAGTGCCCTCTCTGGGCCTGGTGTCCCCTCCATAAACGAGTCTTTGAACAGAGGAGAAATCACATATTGCCGGATGGTGTTTTGACCTGTACACCACTGGCCTTCAAAACATTTTCAATTAGGTGACAACATTTAATTGTAGGGTAATTTTGTATTTAGCAAGTTTAGATGTCTGGCTTCCCTTGGGAAAGATATCGGGAGACCCGCCTCCCTGGCACACTCCCGCAGCAGCCACGCCGGGCTGGGCTGAAGGGGCAGCCAACCGGGGAAGGCGCGTGCTCTCCCCTCCGGAGCACTGGCCACCCTTCCTCACTGCACCTGCGACACGTTTTTGTACCAGCCTCACGTCTGTGGCCTCCATCGAGACGGGAAAGCAGCAGAGCCTGTGCAGATCTTGCTCTCATGTGGCGGGCCTCACCTGGGGCACCACCTCCATGGGCACAAGCACTGACAGCTCTAAAGACCCTCCAGCCCCAACTGGGTGATCACAGTGCCTCGTGGCATGACAACCTGCAGACGGGGGAGGTGACCACATATCCAGCGCTCTTTAAACAGCAGTGTAAGGATGAGACACTCCTAAAAAGATGCTGAGGAGGGACAGTCAGAATGTAAAAGTTGGCAAGAGAGGTGGCTGCCATACACTGGGTGACCTGTGGGGGCAACTGTGCCCCTCCTGTGACCCATGTGCTCCTTTGTTTGCTAACAGACACTGTCAAAGCCCCCACTGTGGGCCGGGCCGCAGGCGGAGTGCTGGGACTCAGTGGTGAGACATCAGATCTCTGCCCAAGGCCTGGCTTCTCTGGGCCTCAGTTTCCCTGCCTGTGATGGAAGTGGGCTGGATCAGGAGCTCCCTGGGGGGAACACCAGCCGCACACTCCTGGAAGGTGAGAATGTAACGTGTAATAAGACGGGGTCTCAGACCTGCACCCATCATTCGGTTTGGAGGGCGGCTTTTTCCTATGGCTGCCTCCACCAGCCTGGAGAGAAGCTTCTAGGTAGAGATTCCTGCACTGGCAATGTCCAGACACCCCACCACCACCACCTCATGGGCACATGGGAGGATGTCGCAGAAGCCGCTGTGGTTAGGTGGGGCCACATGGCCAACGGGCTGTGAGTGGAAGTGGTGAGCGGGCAGTTCAGAGGGAGGTGGGTTCTCTGGGCTTTCCCTCGTCCCCTGACATGGCCACCCCCGAAGCCGCATGCTGAGCCTCCAGAGCCTCGCTGGCCTGGCTCCAGGTTTTCAAGAGGCTCATCTTCCACACTGTGAGAGTTGAGCACATGCTCAGGAAGTGCGTAGATGCTGCAGACCAGGCCATGCAGACCTACAGAACTGAACTGGGGCCCACATGAGGGAGGTCCACATCAGACATGGATGCTCTCTGTGCCCCATTTTCTCACCATAAAAGGAGGCAATAGCATGTCTGGGGAATAAAGGGTTAATGCAGGGCCATGCTGAGCAGGGGCCACAGGACAAGGCTGGTGGTCCTGGGACTTGCTGAGACCAAAAGCCACACTCAGAGCACTCTGAGCCACTGACTCAGAGTCACTGGCTGCTCCCGGGAACATGGGCTTAATGGTCACTCAATGGTCACTCTGCAAGCCTGTGTGGGCCCAGAGACGGGCAAGACCCAATCCCTGCCTGTCCTCAACTCTTCTGACCAAGGGGCCCTCCCACTACCTGCAGGACAAAGGCCACACTCCCCAGCCTGGCCCACCTGGGTCCTCTTTCTGCAGCACTTACCACAATGTCTGTAACTGTCCCTTGAAACAACAGTTGGGGGGGGGGCTCCAAGCAGGGCCCAGGGCTTCTCTGACCCACCTCCCAGGCACCGAGCACCACTCAGAGGCAGGAGCAGAGGACAGGAAGCCAGCAGGGCATGTGGGAAGATGAGGGGCGGAAACTAGCACCTCCCGTTCCTGGCTGTGGGACCCGGGGCAAGCCCCCACCTCTAGGGGAATTAGACCCTTCCCCCAGACATCTGGGAGAAAATGGTGCCCATGGGCCAGCACTGCTGCGAGCATGATGTGAGACAGCAGAGACAGAAGACGGAAGCAAGAGGGGACAGAGGTGACCTCCATGGCTCCTCTTGAGCCAGGGCCTCTCTCTGGTGTTGCCTGGCCTGTGAGGAGGGCCATACCTGTCACCTTAGGCCAGGCAGGAGGGACATCCTTGTTTATTCCTTCCGCAGACACGGGGTGGAACTTACTCAGGGCTAGTCACTGCTCTATGCACTTTACAAACACTGACTCACTGAATCCGCGTGCTTCTGAGCACGGCCCCAGAAGCAGGTGCAGTGCGGTGCAGGCACAGCGTGGACATGCCGCGAGCACGGCCCCAGAAGCAGGTGCAGTGCGGTGCAGGCACAGCGTGGACATGCCGCGGTGCGGTTCCAGACCCCCACAATAACGCCAGCATCACAAGGCAAAGCGCAAACTTTCTTGGCTCCTGATGCATGTAAAAGTCATGCTTACACGATACTGTAGTCTATTAAGTGTCCTATAGCATTATGTCTAAAAAAACCAGTGTACATGTGTAAGGAAAATAGAAACAGTTTAGTCAGACTCTCTCCCCTCGTATCGGGCTGGACATAATTCAGCACATTTTAGCACATACACTGTGAACTTGTTACATAAGAATAGTGAAGCTGCGCATGTGCACTTATGTAATCCTTGGCTTGTGGCCACTATTGTGTACTTGTGATATAAAAAGAGACGACCGCTCTAAACTGCAGGACAGCAGAGCAGGGAGAGCGAGCCTGCAAAGCTCATGTCTGGAATAAAGTATGTCTGTTGTGCCTAAGGCTGCTAGAATCTTCTTTCAACTACCTAACTCGTGACCTGCACAGGATGGGGCAGAGGGATCTGTGATCCAGCCCGGCAACATGCTTTACTTAAAAAATACTTCCTTACTAAAAAATGCTAACGATCTTCTGAGCCTTCTGTGAGCTGTAATCTTTTTGCTGGTGGAGGGTCTTGCCTCAATGTCGGTGTCTGCTGACTGATCAGGGTGGTGGTTGCTGAAGCTGGGGTGGCTGTGGCGATTTCTTCAAATAAGGCAGCAGTGAAGTTTGTCACATCAATTGACTCTTCCTTTCCTGAAAGCTCTCTCTGTAGCATGCGATGCTGTCTGATAGCATTTCACCCACAGAACTTCTTTCGAAATTGGAGTCAGTCCTCTCAAACCCCACCGTTGCTTTATCGATAAGTTTATGTCATCTTCTAAATCCTTTGTTGTCGTTTCAACAGTGTTCACAGTGTCTTCACCAGGAGTAGATTCCATTTCAAGAAAGTATTTTCTTTGCTCCTCCATGAGAAGCAGGTCCTCTTCAGTGAAAGTTCTGTCATGAGGTGGCAGCCACTCAGCTGCGTCTCCAGGCTCCACCTCTGGTTCCGGTTCTCTTGCTGTTTCCGCCACATCTGCAGTTACTTCCTCCACTGAAGTCTTGAACCCCTCAAAGTCATCCAGGAGAGCTGGAACCAACTTCTTCCAAACTCCTGTAACGTTGGTATTTTGACCTCCTCCCACAAATCACAAATGTTCCCAATGGCATCTACAATGGTGAATCCTTTCCAGAAGGTTTTCAATTTGCTTTGCCCAGGTCCATCAGAGGATCACTATCTGTGGCAGCTGTAGCCTTACGAGATGTGTCTCTGAAATGATAAGACTTGAAAGTCAAAATTACTCCTCAACCCGCAGGCTGCAGAGTGGACGTTGTGTTAGCAGGCATAGAAATGTTATTGCTGCGGTAACAAATCGCCTCAAATTTAGAGGCTTAAATCTGCACAAGTTTAATCTCTCACAGTTGTGGAGGTCAGCAGTCTGAAGACGAGGTGTTGGCGGGGCTGTGTCCTTTCAGAGGCTCCAGGAGAACCCACTTCTGTGTCTTTTTTGGCTTCCAGATGCTCCCACAATCCTTGGCTTGTGCCCCTTCGATCCCTCCAGCCTCCTGCTCCTGGGACTCTGGTCCTCCTGCCTCCCTCTCATGAGGACCTCGTGGTGACACTGGGCACACCTGGACAATCCCTGATGACCTCCCCTTCTCAAGATCTTTACCTTCATTGCATCTGCAAAGTCTCTTTTACCATGACAGCTACCACACTCCAGGTTTCAGGGATTAGGGTGTGGGCATCTTTGGGGGCCACCATTCAGCCCCTAACACCCTCCTTCACCAGGGCCCACCTGTCTGGAGTCTCGTCGTTCCTGCAGCCCCCTCGGCGCCATGTGGCCTGTGCTGCACTCTGGCTCTGCTGAAAACAGGACAGCGAGCCACCTGGCCTCAGCTCTCCCATCTTTCCAGCAGGGTTGATAGAAACCACTTGCCGCAGGATCACCTCGGGGACGGGAGGCAGCGTCATGTGTAAATACTTAACACACGGTCCCACCCACAGACGCTGCTACTGATGACAGCTGAGGTCCAGCAGGTCCCCAGGAGGGCCACGTGGTCTCGGGCTGAGCATGGGCAGAGTTGGCTGCGGAACCTCCAGAGGGACCCACCCAGGGGTGCGTTGCTCATCTCTGAGGCCACCTGTTGCAGGGGAAGACGCTTTTCTCGGAAACACCTGCTCAGATTCCTAGATGTCATCTCAGCTGAATCCGAGAATGCACTGCCCTACTGAGCCCGCCGTGGGCCAAGAGGACAAGAGAAATTCTTCTGGCCTGACTTGCTGTGCATCTGAGGGGCCCTTGCTTTTGAGGGAGCCTCAAAACCTTCTCGGAGAGGCCAGTCCCTTGTGGAAACCCAGGCTCACTGCAGACCCGCATTGCAGGCATGGAGGATGGGCCCGCCCGTCACACCAGGTGTTCCCATCACCAGTGCTGGTTTTGGTTCAAACTCAGAGTAGATGAAACAGAGAGGTCTTAGTTCCAGAACAAACTGGATGGTGCCGCTTCTCTGCTTAAAATCTCCAAATGCCCCCGTCACTCTCAGAAAAGAATTCCCAAGGCCTGGCAGGAAACCCGGAGGCCCCCACCCCATCCTGCCTGCCCATGCCGCGACCCCTGGGTGCCCCTACGGCCACATGTGCAGGCCAGCCTCTGGGAATTCTCCCCTCTGGCCTGGAGCTGAAAGCTCCGGCCCCCACTGCCCAGCCCTGTGCACACCCCAGTGGCCACCCTGACGCACTGAAACCTGTGGGAGACGCTCCACAGGGCCCCCTCAGACCTGTGCCTGCCTTGAGGGAGGCCGTTGCCCTAATGTATCATGGCTACTTGCCATCCAGCTCCTGAATGCACCACGACCCCTTGAGGGTGGGCCCCAGAGGTCGGTCAGGCCTGGAGACAGTGCTCACAGGTGGGCTCCACAGGCCAGCAGCCCTCCCAGGTGTGGTGGGAACCCCATAGGCTCTGATGACAAGCCCTGCCCCTGAGCCTCAGTCACCTCGCCCATAATTGGCAGTCAGCATGCTCAAGGGTAGAACAATGCACGACACTGTCTGTCTGTGACTTGCATGAGCCTGACACATAGCAGGTGCTTAATGGTGGGGCTGCACTTCTCTCCTGGGATGGGCTTGTCGCAGGCCCTAGGAGACGCTGACCTGCATTCGTGTTCTGTTGCTGTATTTGCTCGCTGTGTGACTTTGGGAGAGTTACTTAACCTCTCAGAGCCTCCATTCCAAGATCTGCTCAGATCCATTCAATGTCCCATCTCTGCTTCATGTGATATCACAAGATGATGGTGCACAAAATTCCCCTGTAAACGTCAGGAGAGAAGTGCATGAGCAACGGGGGGACAAGGGCCGGGCAGAACCAGGAGCTGAGTCAGTGAAGTGTGCCGCCTGTCTGTCTCCTCATCTCTGTCCTGGTCAGCTCTCCTCCATGCAGCAGCAGAGGGGTCCTCTGACATGGATGTCTAAAACCTGTCATACCTCTGCTCAGAACCTTCTAGTGAGCTCCCATCTCAGAGTCAAGTGCAGAGCCCCCACCGCAGCCAGCGCAGTCCTGCAGTAACTGGCATCCTGCTCCTCTCTTCACTGTTCACGCCTCCTTGCTACGCCTCACCTGCACCAGCACGCTTCTGCCCTAGGGCCTTTGCACGTGCCACGCCCTCTGTCTGGAACTCTCCTGAATGTCATCCCAGCTCACACCTTCTGTTCCTTTAGTCCTCTGCACCAGTGACCCTTTCTGGGGAAAGGACCTTTCCTGACCCCACCACCTGCCCCCACATTCTCTCTCTACCACCCTCGCCCTGCATTAGCTTTCTCCTCAGCTCTCAGTGACACTCGGCACACATTGTCGATTTTATTGCCAGTCTCTGCCCCTGGAATAGAAGCTCTGGGGTGTGGGCATTGGAACTATGGTTTCCTGCTATATTCCCAGTGCCTAGAACAACCAGGCACATAGTATACGCTCAACAAACATCTGCGGGATGAATCTGCCCACCCGTCCTTCTGTGGAATGCTTCCCAAGGGTCTCCTTCACGCCAGACGCCACGGCGAGAGCTAGGACAGAGGACCTTAGTGACATCTCACTTCACGTTTGAAATTTGCATCAAGGATAAATCAAGATTTACAAAAGGATCAGAGTAATTCATTCTCAAGGACCCAGATTAAATCTAAATAGACAAGCACTATTTATCCAACCCAGGAAAACATTTATATAAATGGGCTTACATAATGCATTAAAAAGCCAGGAAAAGCTACTTGTGTGGCCGTGTTCGTATTTCTCACGCGGAACACAGCATATGCTAAAACCACTTAAATCCGCTCTGAACCTCCATCTCTTAAAGCCCTGAGATTAAACCTACATGCTTTTCCCCTTAAAAAATGTGTTCTCTTTTTGTTTTACTCCTAAGTGGCTGGAGGTTTTGTAATTCCAAAAATGAAATGAAGCCATCACGGGGGGTGGTGAGCCCAGGTCTTTATGATAAACACCCTTCTTTTATTTTGCTCAAACTGGTGAGGACTTGTCGGTCTCTGTGGGAGAGATGTCAGGTCCCGCAGGGGTCAATCCGATTAGTGGGTAATCTCTCCGTGCCAGGAGCCGAGCACGGGGGCCCCGCGCGCCTGCGTCTGAGCTCCGTTTCCAGGGGCGAGGTTCTGTCCCAGCCTGCAGCACTCAGCTTCCTCAGCGTCTTGCACAGAAGCCTTTGTTCTCTAAATAGCATGTGACTGACAATTTATTCCTCCAGGTTGAAAAATAGTTAATGAACAAGACATTCTCAGGAAACCCACATTTTAATCGGGGCATGGTGATTCAAATGCTGGAAGAGAAAGAATTTTGAATTTTAAAATGATGGAATATGTATTTTTTTAATCCTTTTTCTTTTGTGTTTTTGAGGTGGGTGACAGAAAATCAGTGAATTTCTAAAAACCTGAAATTGTTTTAAAAATATATCATGCATGTGTGACAAATTGCATGGTCCCTGGTCGCATCAGGTTTTATTTGGGGGGGGACTCTTCCGGAAGGGTAAGTCTCTCGTCTTCCTACGCACGCCTTAGCACCTCCCTGCTGGCAGAGGGGAATGCTCTGCCCTGGGTCATCCAGGGACCCCTCACATGGGGGGCCTAGAATTCTTTGTCAGCCATCTGTATAGGGACTCCCAAGAAAAATGTGGAGCGGCTCCTTTAAAAAGAATCCAGAGGGTGTAATTGACACAAGCTTCATCTGAGCACATGATGGGATGAAGTTAATTAGGATGAAAATTTAATCTCTGGTTATATTAATAGGAGCAGAGTGTCTGGAATAAGGGAGGTGATGGCTCTGCTGAATTCTCTGTTGATCGTGTCATTCTTTGCAGTGTTGTGGCTGGTTCTGGGTCCCTTTGGGTAACCAGGATCTTGGCAGATTAGGGTGGGTTTATTAGCAATGAGTGGGCTGGAAAGCAAATCTGAAACCAGGTCCTTGGAGGCACGTACAAAGGAATCAGGACTATTCACTGAGAGAATAGGCTCTGGGGATCTGGCCACTGCCTGAAGATTTCTGAAGGGCTATCATGGGGCACAGGGAGTGGGTTTTAGGTGGCCCCGAGGCCAGAGCCAGAGCCACTTGGGGTATTCTGTGTGTCTACTGCTGCATAACAAGCCCCGCAAAACTCAGTGGGTAAAGCGACAACTCTTCATTGAGCCCCATGGTTCTGCAGTTGGCTGGGCTCAGATGGGGACTCTTGTGGGTCACATGTGGTTGCAGTTGGATGTCGGCTGGGTTGTCATCATCTGATAGTTCAATTGGGAAGACATGCAGGTCCGTTGCTTGCGTGGAGCAGTTTGTTGAGGCTCAGTTGCTGACCACAGGGCCTACACGCAGCTCTCTAGGCGGTTCGGCCTTCTCCTGTTGGTGGCGTTCCGGGAGGAAGCACCCGAGAGCAAGTGCACAGTTTTTCTGACCCAGCCTGCCAGCCCCAGAAAGTCACAGCCCCCACATTCCACTGGCCAGGCAGGTCACTGAAGCTGGCCTCGGTCCTTGGAGGAGAACGTCCTGACAGGAGGACGGCATGCACTGGCCAGCGCCAGCCTGTGCCAATGCCACCAAACAAACAAGCAGACGAAGGTTGCTGGGGAGACCCCAGGGCCCACCCTTCTTTTTGTCTTTTTCTTGGCGTTGGCAAGGGTTGCCAGGGACGGGGTCCCAAGGGGCGTCTCAGGGGTGCAGCTTTCGGCCAGGCCTGAGCTGGCCGGGCCCGGCTGCCCAGCCGTCTCAGTCTGCTCGGGCTGCTGCAGCAAACTGCCACAGCCAGGGACTCGGACAACAGAGGTTTGTCTCTCGTGGTCCTGAAGCCTGCGAGTCCGAGATGAGGTGTGGCAGGTTGGTTCCTCACTCTGTGGCCTGCAGATGCCATCTTCTCCCTGTGTCCTCACGTGGTCGTCCCTCTGTGTGTGTCTGTGTCCTAATCTCTTCTTATAAGGACATCGGTTAGATTAGGGCCCTCTCTAGTGACCTCTCTGTACCTTAATCACCTCCTAAAAGGCCCTAATTCCAAATACAGTCACATTCTGAGGTCCTGGGGATGAGGACTTCAACAGAGGAATTTGGGGGGACACCATTCAGCCCGTGACACCAAGAGAGCACATTTCCTCAGGAAAGAGGAAAAAGGGCCGCATCATGGGGGCCAGAAAAGCGTGAGTAGAGGCTGGAGCAGAAGAGCTCCCAGAAGTTTCCAGGAGGAGACGCGTCGACGCGAGACTAGAAGAGAACTTCAGTCAGCTGGCCGAGGCTAGGGTGGAGACCGGGCTGGGGACAGGAGCGTTTGGGTAAACAGAAAGGCCAGGGACCCACAAGAGCCCCCATGGTGTCCATGGACGAGGAGGGGGAGGAGGGGTGGGCACTGTCGTGGGCTGGGACTCCCAGCCGCAGGCCTGACATAGGCATCTTTGAGGACTGCTCCCAGGGCACCCAGGCTGTGGGATGTGGAAGGACAGGAGCCCAAGTGGGTGTGAAGGATCAGTCCCTCGACCCTGCCTGCACCTGCACAGGCCCCTGCTGGGGTAGAGGGTGGCAGTGGTCACTGGGCAGGGCAGAGGAGTGGGTGGCCGAGAACGCACCCTGGAGCATCGGGGAGGAGATGGGGGCAGAGCGGCCCAGCCTGCACTCTGGGGTCCCATCGGACTCGCTCACAAAACACGAAATGCAAGATAAAATTGTCAGGAATGGGCAGAGAATCAAACCCCAAGCCGGGACCCTTCTGGGCAGGGTGCCCTGGGTGAACGCACTGGTCACAGGGAGAACAGCTTTGGGGAGAGTGTGGCTCCCACCCCAGGGTTCCCTGAGGGGGTGGGGGCCCAGGCGCTGGGACATCTACGCAGAACCCATCAGTCACCAGTTAGCGGCTGCCCGGGTGGGTGGCGGTGGGAGGAGGGTAGCCCCGCAGGCACTTCTGCTCTGCCTGCCCAGCCCGAGGCCCCTGCAGCGCCGGCCACCCTCAGAGCGGCTGCAGGCTGGGCCGCGGGCACACAGCGGGGACGCGGGCGAGCCAAGGCGTCTCCCCGTGGCCCACTGAGAGCTCCAACACTGGGAGACCCTCCGTCACAAGGGGGCCACTTCTCCCCTTGTGTTTTATCCTAATCATGGTCAACATCATTGCTGAAGGAACGCTGACCAGCCCGGACCCGAACCCAGGTTGACCCTGGCAGGAGACCCCGCCCCGCCCCAGGAGTCAGGCCTTGCCCCACAGTGCAGTACTGCCCCACCGACCCAGTGCGTGCAGTCCCCTGTGTCCCCAGCATCAACCCAGCTGAGTGGGCTCTGGGGGCTGAGGCTGGCAAGACTCTCCAGGGGGTGCGGCAGGGCTCGGCTGCTGAGGCTGTGGGTGGGGGTGATGGGACAGGTCCAGGAGCCCTCGCTGAAGGGATCCTGGGGCCTTCGGAATTCGGTCTGGCCAGAGGTCACATGGCACCTGTTCTGTAGACTTCATGACAGCCCCGTGGGGCCGGCAGCCCCCTGATCAGATGGGTCACAGCTCTGCAGAACACGGGGAGCAGAACACGGGGAGGCACATTAAGTACAGAAATAAAGACAGTAAATCGTCGAGTGTCATTTCAGTCCGGTTTTGCCACCCAGTGAATTATTAAACAAACAACAAAAAGGAAAACTTTAGGTTGTCAGAGCTTTGAGGATAAGGACGTAGACCTGTAATCCTCCCGCCACCACCCTGCTCCCCGCAAGGCACCATCCCTGGGATTAAAGGAACCTCGGTTGGTCACGTTCATGCAGATGGTGTCCATGGACGTCAAGGGGAGGCAGACACGGCTTGTGCACGGCGACAGACTACAGCTCTCTATGAGAGAGGGGACGGGTGCTTGCTGCATCCTGGCATCAGGACCCTTCTGCTCCACTGCCCCAGAGAACTCCAGCCTCGGGACAACCCTGATGCAGGAGGAATGCAAGGGGAGCGTCATGCCCTTGTCACTGCCTGTGGGCATCTGTTTTGTGAAACCGAGTCCTTGGACAGCACCCCTGCACGGTTTGTGCCTCCTTCCCCCACCGAGGCTGGTTTGTCATTGCAGCACAAAGCAACTGCAGGTGCGCCGGGCCACGCGGAGACATGGAGGGGTCCCGGCTTCCTGGGCTCGGGCTGTTGGCCACAAGCGGGCACGGAGGGGTCACCCAGGGCTCATGGAACATAAGGGACACACCGGCGCCTGCTCCGCCATGATACCGGGCGAGTCGGCAGCCCCATCACCAGTGCAAAGGGAGGTACGAACAACAGAGACAAAACCACCCTCCCGGGTTGTCCGGGGTGGAGAGAGACGACATGCAGATGTGAAGGACGTCCCCACACACCCGCCTCCCGGGCTCCCGCAGGGAAGGTCTATGCCACCCTCACCGCGCTGTTGACAGGAGCCGGCCAAGCAGCCAGGGGCGGGCGGAGGGCGCGGGGCGAGTCGGCAGCCCCATCACCAGTGCAAAGGGAGGTACGAACAACAGAGACAAAACCACCCTCCCGGGTTGTCCGGGGTGGAGAGAGACGACATGCAGATGTGAAGGACGTCCCCACACACCCGCCTCCCGGGCTCCCGCAGGGAAGGTCTATGCCACCCTCACCGCGCTGTTGACAGGAGCCGGCCAAGCAGCCAGGGGCGGGCGGAGGGCGCGGGGACACAGGGCTGGACAGCGCGCGTCCTTCAGCTCCCCTCGGGAACTCCAGCCGCCCCCACAAGTGTGGTGTCTTTGTAGGAGACTCATCTGCGACCCCTGCTGGGGCTGCCAGACAGAATAAGGTGTGCCCAGTTAAATTTTAATTTCAGATAAACAATGAATAGTGTTTTAGTAAAAGAATTTTCTACTGTCGCATGGGATATACTTACACTAAAAATTTAGTCACTGTTTATCTGAAATTGACGTTTAATTGGGCATCCTGTATTTTTATCTGCTAAACCTGGCCCTTCTGGTGGGCGGAGGGGGCTACATTGTCCCAGACACCCGGCCTCTTGTCTGGGCTAAATCAGAATTGAAAACTCAAGCACAATTTTGCCGTGGGTCTTTGGCAGGTGACCCAATCTCTCTGTGCCTCAGTTTCCTCTCCTGTAAAGCAGAGATGGCACTGACCCCACCGAGCATTGTTTGGACATGCACCCAGCACAGCCCACCCAGGACCTCTGCGGGGAGCCGTCCTGTCCCACCCGGGCCCCTCCTTCCTCTGCCCTCTGACAACAAGACGTGGTGACTTCAGCTGTTGGTGGGACCCCTCTGAGGATTAACAAGACGCATGTGGGTAATTACTAAACTGCAGTTTTAAGTCGTCACCTGCAGAAAAGAGTGACACTTAACTATTCATCGTTTAGGCACCAGCTACCTGGTTCCAGGAGTCTTAGATTCCTGATTATTTTTTTTAATCAGCTCATCTCCTGGCGATGACTTCTCGAGGGCTTCAGGCGGCCTGATGTTAAAAATAAGTAAGCAGGGTTGATGGCGTGTATTAGTCCATTTCTGTTGCTTATAACAAAATATCTAGAAGTGGATCATTTGTAAGAAAATGAAATTTATTGCTTACAGTTTCAGCATCAAGGAAGTCCACAGTCCAGGGAACACATCTAGTGAAGGTGTTGGTGGCTCAGCAGTGACCCAGGGGTCTCACATGGCAGAAAATGGCAGAGCAGAGAGAGACTCTCACGTGTTCTCCATGTAAAGCCCTCGGAACGACGCCCCTGACCATCACTATTAATCAATCCATCACGACATGGTCGCATAATCCAACCGCCTCTTCGAGGCCCCACATTTCAATTACCGTAGTAGGATTTCCCACACTCAACAGTTACAGTGGGGGTCAAGTTTCCAATACCTGGAACTTAGGGGGACACATTCAAGCTTTAATGAGTTTGGGGGGACATTCAATCCATAGCATTCCACCCCTGACCCCCCAAACTCATGTCCTTTTCACATACAAATACATTCATTTTATCCCCAAAGTCTTAATTTGTTTCCCCTCAAAAGTTCGAAGTCCCATCTGTGAAATCAATACAAGTTACCTACTTCCAAGATACAGTGGTGGGACAAGCGTAGGGTACATATTCCCACTCAGAAATGGAGAAATAGGCCAAAAGAAAAGGGTAACAGGTCCTAAACAAGACTGAATCCCAGCAGGGCAGGCATTAAATCTCAAAACTGACAAATCAGGTACCGTGACTCCATGTTCAACCTCCTCTGAATGCTGGTGTGGGGGTTGGGTCCCCAAGTCCTCGGGCAGCTCCACTCCTATGGCTTTCCTGGTCTCAGGCCACACATCAGCTCTCCCAGGCTGGCATTCCACTCTGTAGCTCCATAGGTCTGGGGTCTCCATGGCAGTCCCGCTCCTGCAGCTCCACTAGGCATGGGGCTGCTGGGATTTCTCTGCTGCAACTCTGACCCCACGTTTCCCCGTGGCACTTCTCTAGAGAAGACTCTATGCGGTGACACCGCTCCTGTGACAGATCTCTTCCTGGGTCTCCAGGCTTTTCCATCCGTCTGTTGAAATCGGGGTGGAGGCTCCTAAGCCTTCCCAACTCTGGCATTCTGCGAGCCAGGAGACCTAGCACCACCTGGATGTCACCAAGGCTTCCAGCTTGTAACTTCCAAAGTTGTGGGTCCAGCCACACCTGGGGCCAATTTAGCCACAGCTGGAGCAGCCAAAGCAGGGGAGTTGCTGGTGTGGGGACCAGCATCCTGAGGTGGCCCTGAGCGGTGAGCCCGTGTAGGGTGTCTCAGGCCTGTCCCCGAGACCATCCTGTCTCCCTAGGCCTTTGGATCTGAAATGGAAGGGTTGGCCCCAGAGGCTTCTGCAGTGCCTTCAGGGCCTTTTCTCCCTTCTCTTGATAATCCCTTTCTCTTGTGCTAATCTTCTTAGCACCATTGGATTGTTCACCTGAAAATGCTCTCTGCTTCTCTACCACATGGTCAGGTTGCAAGTTTTCCAAATCTTTACGTTCTGCTTCTCTTTAATTCTGGCTTTATGTCATATTTTTCCCACCATAACTCAGCATAGGCTGCTGCAAGTAGCCATGCGGCTTCCTGAGTGTTTTGCTGCTTAGAAATTTTTTCCACCAAATACCCTGGGTCAGCACCTTGAAGTTCCACATTCCATAAAGATTTGGGGCACGAACAGAATGTAGCCAAGTTCCCTGCCAGTTCATAGCGAGGGTGATCTTTGCCCCAGTTTCCAAAAAACTCCTTCTTATTTCTATCTGAGACCTCCCTAGAATGGTCCTTACAGTCCATATGTCTATCAGCATCTGCTCACCACCATTTAAACAGTCTCTAAAACATTCCAAATGTTCCCTGGTTCTCTCGTCATCTAAACTCCCACCAGCACCTAGGCTTTTTCTAGCCTCTCCTTCAAATTCCTCCAGCCTCTCCTCAACACCCAGTTCCAAAGCTGCTTCCACATTTTCAGGTATTTGTTATCAGCAATACCCCACTTCTCTGGTAAAATTTTCTGTATTCGTCTGTTTCTGTTGCTTATAACAAAATATCCGGAACTGGGTAACTTGTAAGAAAATGAAATTTATTACTTACAGTTCAGGAGGCTGAAAAGTCCAAAGTCCAGGTGACACATCTGGTGGGGGTCTTCTTTGGTGGTGGCTTTACAGCAAGGCAGGGGTCTCACATGGCAGAAAATGACAGAGAGAGAGAGAGAGACTCTCACGTGCTCTCCTTTTAAAGCCCTCAGAATCAAGCCCTTGACCACCATTTTTAATCCATTCACCATGGCATGGTCCTACAATATAATCACCTGTTCAAGGCCCCACCTTTCAATTACGATAATAGGACTTCCCACCCTCAATAGTTACAGACAGGGCCAAGTTCCCAATACCTGGAACTTTGGGGGATACAATTTAAGCTTCAGTGAGTTTCGGGGGACATTCTACCCACAGCATGGTGACTGCGCCCTGGGAGAGGCAGATTTCGATTCAGGTGTCAATCACCTCTGCCTCCCGTCCAGCGGTCTGGCTCTCTTGCCCGCCCCCTGCTCCCTTCTATGGGGTCCTGCTCAGGGAAGGAAGGCTCCAGGGCCTGGCCCAGGGTTACCTGTCGGCTGACACACCTGCAGGACTTATCCTTCAGGTACAGGAGCACAGGGCCCATGGCCACAAGGGTTTCAGGGGCCCATGAAAATGTTTTAAGTTCCTAGAAGTCAGAAAAATATAATGAACTTTTAGTTTCAGGATATTTCATATTACTATTATATTTTATGTCTAAGTATACAATATCAACATATGCATCTTTATCCCAACACAGTTATAAAATATATTGTAAAATACACTCGTATATTGTAAAATATAATTGTAAATATTTCTTTCTGGAGGAAGGGGTCCGTGAAGACAAAAGTGCTCGGGCCCTCAGAAGTCATCGTGGGCACCACGTACCCAGGCTGAGGCCCGAACCTTCATGAAGAGCTTTCTTCCCAGCTCCAGCTTGGACCCTCCAGGGCAGAGGTACCCCCAATGGGGGCTCAGGCTAAGGGTACAGAACTCCTGGGGGTGGGAGGGCCAGGTCTTGGGGATGGGGGAGGACAGAATAGGAGGGACCTATTCCCACCCGTGCCATGCCCTAAACCTTCAGCCCGGTGACATCCCAGCCAGACCCTGCAGCATCGGGAGGATCTTCTCCCTGGGCCTCCCGGTCACATCCTCATGAGGCAAAGCACCCCGCGGTCCTGGCAGGCCTTTGCTGGTGTCATCCCGTGGGTGAGGAAGCAGGTGGGTTTCCGGGCCTCGTTGCCTGGACTCTCCAGTGCCTGAGCGAGCGCGGCTGCCAGCGGTGCTTCTCCTACAACCGTGGGCTCCGCACTTGCTGACGTGCCAAAAGCTGTGCAAGGGGCCGAGCATAGTGCCTGGTCGCAACAACATTCGTGGGACCTCTAAGGAACTCGCTTGTTCACTAAGCCTCTGAACCTCCAGGGTCCCATCTGTCAACTGAGTAGAATAACAGCTGGTCCTTACAACAGTGGCTCCAGGAGCTGGAGGTCATCCCCTGTGTCTGTTCAGTGTCTGGCACACAGTAGCTGCTCTGTACTTATTTGGTAAATGCATGAAATTCAGGTCCTGGCCTGGGCACTGGGTCACTGTCATGAATTGAATGTGGTCCCTGACTCTGGACAGTCCTAGACTGGAAGAGATATTGACACCAGAGGTACCATTTCCCCTAGGGTGACAAGTGAGGGCCCAGGTAAGGCCCGGCCAAGGCAGTAGGCAGGGCTCCCGGGGACTGTGAGGGGTGATCCCTCCCCAGCCCCACCCTCTGTCTCATGGTGGGTTTACGAGCATGCCCCTGGGACTCACACAGGTTGTTTCCAAAATGTCCAGACTATCCGCAGGCCTCAGGCCCAAACAGCCAGACACCCAGGTGACCAAAGGACAGTCCTAGAAGATGGTCTACATGCCCCCTGCCCCTTATGGGCTCTGCCCCACCTCTGCCTTGGCCGACCCCCTCCTGCCTGCCTTCCGTAGCTAGATTTGATGCTGGATCAAGCCACACTTGATGCTGATATATGCAGACCTGCAGCCTGGGCCCTGGATTCTGCCTTTCTGCCTTTCACTCCAGGCCCTGCTTGTCCTCCTTCCTGCCCCCCACCCCAGCTTCGGCTCCTGCTGTCCTCTCCCCCTCCCCAAAGCCCCGCAGCCTCTCTCCCTCTTCTGGGCCCTCTCCTGTGCCCCACTCTCCCCTTTTCCTCCAGCCCTCCGCCCCCCTCACCCACCATGGCCTTTGCTCCACACCCTAGTTGCACGGTGCCCTCTGGCATGGTGGGCAGGACTGGAGCGATGCTCAGGATGAGAAAGCACGGGTGCTGCAGCCACAGCAGCAGGTGCACAGACAGGGAGCTGGGGTGGACCCAGGCTCAGCACAAAGGCTGGCCGTGGGCGTCCCCAGGTCCTGCAGCATCCACACTACTGCATTGAGCCTCTCGCGAGGCACCATGGGCCGGCCAGCACACACCCCATTTCTGAGGGTCCTGGTGGTAGGTGGCGTGAGGACAGCGATGTCTCCCTCCATCTTCATCCCACGTCACCTGGCAGACAGACCTCTCCTACATCCCCCGAGACACATCTGCCCACCTGCTGGAGGCAGGCTTCTTTGAAGGTTTGGGGTTCATGGGTTGGGGCCCGACGTGGACACGGGTTTCCTGCCTGGCCACACTCTCCCAGCCTCAGTCACCGTCCTGCTGGGTCGGTGTCCCTCCAGAGGCCTCTCTTGGTGTTTCCCTCCCTCCCCGAAACCCTCTGCACTCCCTCAGGCTTTCAGGGGCAACCCCAGGTTCCCGAGCTCTCTGTGAGGATAACCTCCTGCCTCTGACCTCCCTCCCACCTCCGACCTCCCTCCCACCTCCCTCTGCAGGGCCCCTCTCGCACCGGGAGGACACCTCCATCACCCCCTCGAGCTCCCGGCTCAGTTCCGGCTATTCTGTGATAAAGGGTCCCCCACTACATGGGAACGTTCCTCCCCCCGCTGCGTCTCCCCTTGTTGGTGGGAGAAGATGGGGGCTGTGGGGGAAGCGGCCGGAGAAGCCACCACCTTGGAACTTCCCAACTCTCAGAACAGAGCTTCAGAATTCTAAAAACGCCAAAACAGAATTGTAAGAACGTGAGCCTCTCAGGAAACTTGGTGTGTGTAGATACACGGGCAGGTAGCGGCCCGCGACCCCACCCGCCCAACTCCGCTTTCCTAGAAAAGCCCACTCTGTCTTTGCTACGTGCTGCACACACATGAGTCTCTTCTGTCCACCCACATGCCACCCTCCCGTGTCACCGTGGCCTGAGCCCTTCCTCAGCCGCTCCGCCACAGCAGAGGACACCAGGAGCTCCCATGGGCTGGGACATGGCTCGGTCACCCGTGGACACCTGCCAGGACGCTGTGCATGGTGGCAGCAGCGTCCTGTGATGCATGGATGATCCACAGCCCCTCTCTCAAGGTCCCCTCTTGATACTGTGGCCTGTTGAGAAGTGGCCCTTCCCGTTGCTCTCCCGCCCGTCTGAATTCCTCTCAGTCCAGAGCCTGGGATTAACCAGGCATCGTCCCTAAGGCTCCCGGATGTGCTTCCCCTATACTATCCTGAGATGCTCGGGGACAGGTAGTGACATCCTCTCCTCCTGCCTCCTGTGCCTGGCACAGGGCACACATAGGTGCTTAGCAGGTGGCGGCTCTGACTGGGAGTAAACAGAAGCGCCTCCCCCTTTCCCACCCCCAGGACAGGTCCTGATGTCCTTCCACGTGCACGAAGGCTTTGCTGCTCCTGTGAACCCCTGAGAGGTATGTTCTGAAAACATGATTGGCAGACGAGGAGCCTGGGGTCAGGGAGGTAAAGCGACTTGCCCCCAAAGCCAATTATTTTGAGCTCTGCTCAAGAAGTAAGGCTAATCTTAGTAATAGCCTCATGGCACATCTGCATAATTCTGAGTCACCCGCAATGACCTTGCCCTGCACACACGCATGTAAGCGGCTTGGTTCCACACATGTTGGAGGGCCGTGTGGGCAGATCTTGGATCTGCAAGGTCTGGGCAGGTCTGGGTCTGGTCTCTGCCATGACACTATCCCCTGAGCTATGTCCTTGTCCACTCTGCATCTCAGCAACTGCACCTGGAGGGGGGTCTGGTGTGCAAAGGCACCAGGGGGCGCGTGGATGGGGCTGAAACGTGGCTGCTCTGCAGCATGGGAGTTTGGCCTGCTGCTGCTGAATGACGGCCCTGACCAAATCTCCTCCTTCCTGAGCCTCAGTTTCCTCCTTTCCAAATGGAATGAGTAGTCGTGCATACCTTGCTGGAAGGTTCTCATGGAAGCTGGAGAGCGCGTGGCCCAGGGCTGGCCCATCAAGCAGACTGAGGGGTCTGTTCTTTTGCCCTCTTGCTGTTTTCCCTGCTCCTTCAAGCCCCTGCTCTGCCTGGATGCCTCCTTCTCTGCCTCTCTTGGTTCAGGCAGGGTTTCTGGAGAGATGGAGAAGTCTCCACCCAAGAGCAGGGTCCCAACAACCCTCAGGAGACTCTGGCACTAGAGAACAGAAGAGGCGTCCCCGGGCAGGCTGCGTCTGAGTCACGAGTGGCCCCAGTGGTGAAAGGTGAGAGGAGAGAAGTCACTGAGGGCTTCCTGAAGGAAGCGGGCTTCTCAGCTCTGGAGGGAGAGGAGAGAACAGCGTAGCGATAACCAGCCCGCGAGTCTCACGCGCAGGCGGAGTGGTCTCCGAAGCTATGACTGGCACAGTGGAGGCCGTTGTTGCCAAGACTAGGTGCTCAGGGACCGTTGTGGCTTTCTGTGAAGACAAATGTTGATGGGTCTTCCACAAAGTCATCCATCATTCATCCCAGGGCCCCGTCTGGTAGCTCAGTCCCCAAAGGTTGGACTGTGGCAGGGCGGGGGGCGGAGGGGATGGCTTGATAGACTGTGTGCACAACCAGTGTCCACAACCCAAGCCCAGGTGACCAGATCAGGGAAATTCTCCAGTTACCGCCGGACCCTGGCCAGGCTAGAGCCCAGCGGCTCCTGGAAGCAAAATGGATTTGTGTAGAGAGACACTGGACAACTCGAGCCCCTGGCATCGATCTGGCCTGAGCCGGGAATTAAATGGATGCATAATTTATAATCTGCCCTGAATGGAGGCAGCTGTCCTAGCCCCACACACACAGCAGGAGGAGTCAGGAATCAGGGAGCGTCTCGCAGCCAGGAGCCCGAAATCCAATTTCCATCCTGTCCTAGGGACTAAAAGCTTTCTGTAAACAGTAGCACCAAATGCGCAGATCCAATTAGCCACTGCCCGATGCCCTGCCAAGAGCAAGGGACAAGCCAAGCTTTGGGGAGTCCAGTGGCCGCAGGCTCTGGGCAGCAGAGTAGGGCCAGCACCCAGAGACAGAGCTCCTGCCCAGGCCCCACCGGCCCGCCACCCCCACACTAATGTGCACCCCACCCTCACCCCAGTCCTCCCATCCCACCTGCAAGCCCTCGTGTCCGCAGCGCCTCCCTGCCCAGGCTGGAGCTCCCCCACCACACCCTGCACTGCACGCACCTTCTTCTTTAACTGGAAAGGGCTCGGGTCTCCCAGCTCCTCGGCCTGCCACTGCCAAGCCACTGCTCTTCTTCTGCCCTGCCTCCTCCACGGAATTTCCTAGAAGAGCAGGTCACCTTTGTGCTGCTCCTCTCTCCGTCCACACCTTCTGACCCTCTGACTTTGAACCCAGCCCCCACTGACTCTGAGCTCGCCCAGCGTCTGGCCCTGAGTGCTACGCGTGTTCACTGCTCCCCAGCATGCCCTGCCACCAGGCTCACGGGGTCCTCTCCTCCAGAGCTGCTCTGCAGCCCCTGCCGCCCCCACAGGGAGGCGTTTCCCTTCCAAGTCCATCTGCCTCAAGGCTCCAACAGCTTCCAGACAGAGCCTGCCACGCCTCTCTACCAACAGGTTCCCCCACAAATGCTCCTGCCATTCTCAAAAAGTCCTCTGGACCAACTAAAGGACCCCTCCACCGGGCATTGCTACAAAGCCTACCTTTCCAAAGTCCTGGGTGAAGTTTGTGTGACACACACGCATGCATGCACACATATGCACCCATCCACACCCACACGCACCCACCCACACACACGCACACCCACCCACACACATGCATCCATGCACACACATGAACCCATCTACAAACACATGCACCCATCCACACACACACGTACCCACCCACCCACACACACCCATGCACACACACAAGAACCCATCTACACACACATGCACCTATCCACACACACATGCACACATCTACATACACGTACATCCACCTACACACACATGCACCCATGTACACCCATGCACACACACATATATCCATCTGCACATACACGATCCTATCTACACATGCATGCACATATCTCTCCATACATTTGCACACATCTACACACATGCACACACATGTGCTCCTCTACACACACATGCACACACACACATACACACACACACATGCTTGTATTAGTCCATTTCTGTCATTTATAACAAAATACTTGGAACTGGGTAATTTGTAAGAAAATGAAATTTATTACTTACAGTTTCAGAGGGTGGGAAGTCCAAAGTCCAGGATACACGTCTGAAGAGGGTCTTCTTTGGTGGTGGCTTTACAGCAATGCAGGAGTCTCACATGGAAGAAAACGGTGTAGCATGGAGAGACTCTCACATGCTCTCCTTTTGAAGCCCTCAGAACTACACCCCTGACCACCATTTTTAATCCATTCACTACTGCAGGGTCCTACAATCCAATCCCCTCTTCAAGGCCCCACCTTTCAATTACCATGATAGGATTTCCCACCCTCTCAACAGTCACAGTGGGATTAAGCTTCTAATATATGAACTTAGGGGCACACAATTCAATCAATCCACAGCACAAGCACCCATCTCGACACACACACATACATCTACACACACGTGCACCCATCCACATAACACACATAAACACACAATGCACGCCTGCATATACATGCACAATGCACCTGTCTACACACAGGCACACACATGCACACATCTGCATAAACATTCACACATGTCCATGGTCAAATGTGTGTGGAAATGTGTGTCTGTTAATATGTAAGTCACACTGATTTGTGGAGTGAGCAGGACTGAAGCCATGTTGGAACCTAAAACCCTATGAGCTTTAGAGAGATTTTAGAAGACAATTTTTTTTCTTAGCATGCCTTTCTCTGAATTCCCTCTTTTCCTTTGGTTATTTGATATTTTGAATCTCGGTTGTGAGGCAGGATGGCATTGTTTGCATAAATGTAAAATTGTTTCCCAGCCAGTCTGAAGCTGCAGACTTGCCATAAGACATGTACTATCCAAACCCTGAGAAACCAAGGAAGACATTAATAAAGCTATGCTGATTCCACCCCAAAGTGAATCAAAATCCTGCAGGACCCTAAGATAATGTCAAGGACAAGAACAGAAGCCAGACAGAGCCTTGGCGAGGATTTGCACCTGACCCCTGACACACAGTCCCCAAAGCTCACGTCTCCCCTCCTGCTTTCCACTTCCTCAATCTCCTCCTTAAAAACCCCTCGGCATGTGTAAGACTTGGAGACGGTTTCAATCTGTCCATCTCCTTCAGGTTCACCAGGGAGATGGCTTAGCTTGCGTCTCCTCAGGCCTGAATAAAGCTGACCTCCTATTTCACGAACACTTAAATTGTGGTCATTTGTTTCTGTTTTGGGGGTGGGCAGGTAGTCTTGGGTTCAGAAACAGATTGAATTTTCAAAGTTAACTTTGCATTCCTGGGATAAAACCCGCTTGGTCATGACGTATTATTCTATTTATACAGTATTACATTCAATTTGCTAAAATTTTGCTAGAAAACGTGTACATCTGTGCTAGTGAGATATATTGATCTGTAGTTATCTTTTCTTGTAATGTATTTATCTGATTTTGGTATGAGTTTAGAAGTATCCTCTCCTCTTCTATTTCCTAGCAAAGCTTTGTGTAGAACTGGTATTATTTTTATTGAAATGCTTGGTACAATCTAAATATCAGTGAAGCCATCTGGGCCTACAGTTTTCTCTGTAGGAAGGTGTCTAGCTACAAATCCAATTTCTTTAATACATATATGGTTATACTGGTTATCTATTTTTTCTTGAGTAAGCTTTGGTAGTTCATATTTTTTAAAGAATTTGTCCATGTTATTTGACAGTCAAGGGTATTGTAAGGTTGTTTGTAACATCCCCTTATTATCCTTTCAATATCTGTAAGATCTGTAGTGATGTCTCCTATTTAATTCCCGATGTTGGTAATTTATGTATTCTCTCTTTCTCTCCTGATTAGTCTGGTAGAAGCTTATCAATTTTACTGATCTTCTCCAAGAACCAGTTTTGGTTTTATTGATTTTCTCTATTGTTTTCTGTTTTCTATTTCATTGATTTCTGATCTGCTCTTCATTGTTTATTTTCTCCTGTTTAAGGGTTGGATTTGCTCTTCTTTTCTTACTTACTTAATGTGAAATCTAAGATCATTAGCTGGAGACCTTCCTTCTTTTCTAATCTGGACATGTAATGTTGTAAATTTCTCTGTAAGCAATGCTTTAGCAACATTCCACAAATTCTAATATGTTGTGCTTTAATTTTCATTCAGTTGAAAATATTTTCTAATTTCCCTTCTGATTTTTTTTCTTTAACCCATGGGTTATTTAGAAGTATGTTATTTGGTTTTCAAGCATTTTGTGATTTTTTTTTTTCAGATACCATTCTGTTATAGATTTCTGACTTAATTCCACTGCGGTCAGAGAACATGCTTTGTATGTTTTGTACCATATTAAAGTTATTGATACTTATCTTATGATTCAGAATATGGCCTATTGTGGTTGTTGTTTGATGTACACTTGAAAAGAATGTATATTCTGCTATTGGTGGGTGGAGTGTCCACAGATGTCAAGTAGGACGAGTTGGTTGAGAGTGTTCAAGTCTTCTGTATTCTTACTTATTTTCTGTGTACTTGTTCTATCAGTTATTGAGAAGGGGTATTGAACTCGCAGACCACTATTGTGGATTTTCTCTTTCTCCATTTAGTTCTATCAGTTTCTTCTTTATTTGTTTTCAAGCTCTGTTACTAGAGGTGTATGCATTTAGGATTGTTATGTCTTCTTACTGAATCGATCCCTAGATTATTATGAAATGATTCATTATCCTGATTCATCTTTTCACCCCAATAGCATTCTTTTCTCTGAAATCTCCTTTGTCTGACATTGTCTTAAAATAACTCAGCAATTAGTGATAACATGATGCCACTCTCCTGGGCACTCCCCTTCCTTCTGGCACCCCCATGAGAGCTGCCAAGGGCTGCCTAGATCCCCTTCAACCTAGTCCAAGGAGACGGGGGCAGGGGGAGGAACACCACCATGGTCCCATGCTGCTGTCCTCCCTGGAGCACCTCTCTGGTCCTCTGCTCCTCTGAGCTGGTTGGGAGAGGATGCACGTACCCATTTGACTACTTTTTTGCAGAGACGTGTCAGCTGGGGATGGGGGTGTACCAGGTGCTCTACGGGGCCGGGGCAGGGCCAGCTCAGGGTAAAGGGTGGGGCACAGAACTCCCACCTGTGCACTTCCAGGCAGCTCTGGGAAGGCTGATTTGGGGATGAAAGGAACTTATGTGGACCTGGAGCATGAGCCAGGCTCCCCTTTGGTCCCTCTGAAGCCACAGTCCTGCGTTGCTTGTGGGGATGGGGCAGAGGGCCCCTTTCCCACCTGCCAGGCCCTGCCTCCAGCCCAGGGCACCTCCTCCTTGCCAGTGGGGGATGGAGAGCCCAAGAGAACATTACTCAGTTCCATTCATCTCACCAGCTCAGAGCCCCTGCTTGATGCCAGACTCTGCAGCGGGCACCAGGACATACTAACAGGGCCTCTGGCCACTAGAGGCATAAGGCGGGCCCTACACTTTCCCCCCATGCAGGGAGAGCCCAGGTGGCAGGTGTCTGCCTGGGACAGGAGGGGGAGCACAAGGGAGAAGCCCCTTGAGCTGGACAACAAAGGCCTAGTGAGGCCACCAGGCAGAGGGAGAGAAAGAAAAGGCAGGGCACTCCAGGTGGAAGGGACAACACCTGCCAGCACACTGAAGCTCAGGGTGCAGGGACAGTTCCAGAACAGTGAAGGGTCTGGGGTGTCACCAGTAACCAGGGTGGCCTTGCCTTTCCTTATAGCCACACCCATGTCCAACACACAGCGTCATGCCACCCCGTCCTACCCTGCCCCTAGCAGACATCATGCTCAGACCTCAAATGCAACCTCAGATTCCCTGGCACGTGCTTGGAAACCTATTGATCACCCCAGGCCTGAATCCCCCCCCCCCCCAGCTGCCCACGGAATTAATTTTAACCAGATCTTTTGGCCATGGAAAGTTAGGGACAGAGGGAAAATTTTCCTCTGTCTGTTTTCACCTCCCAGAGATGACTCTGGCCCCAGCCCTCACCAGGCCTAGCTGATCTCTAGAGGGGCTGATCTGATACTGCTGACCTATAAACCAAAACCAAACCAAAACAGAGCTCATCGAGCTGCAAGGGCTGAGGAGGGGTGAGAGGGAAGGATGGAGAGACCCCCGGTCACTCCGGAGACCAGCAGCGATCACGTTGGCTGGGGGACATGAAGTCAGTTTCACTCTGCTGGGGAAGCTCCGGGTGCCCCCTTGGCAGTACAAGTGTTCTGCAGTCAGCTGGAGAGAAGTCTTTATTTCTGTGGGTCCTGCTAAGGGGAAAAAAAAAACCCTTAACATGCTGCCTGCATCTCACCTTTGCATATGTGACCTAAGAGGCATTGTATTTATATGGATACAACCAGAGGCTACAGCACACGCCTGCCCCACGGCCGCGCGGACGCGCACGCTCGCGGACGCGCACGCTCGCCTCAGGAGCGAGTAGCACACGTGTGCCGCTCAGACCTGCATGCTCAGGCCTCGTCCAGTCAGTATCCACAACTGCAAACCTGTGATTCCCCACGACAACCTCATTTCCTATCGAGATTGAAGAGCCACTCCCAGAGGCCCAGCGAGAGGGGACGGTTCCAACTGGCCATCAGCAGGGCTATAGGCTTCCTCGCTCGTCTTGTTTAATTGGCTGGCATGTTTGGGATCCACTCCGTGAACAAGCAGCTTCAGTAGAGGGTGGTGGGAATCCCCTGGGCCTGGGTCGGGGTCTCCCTGTGGCCATGCGCAGCACCTCCTCCCTGAGCCTCAGGGTTCACACCGGTCAGTGGGGGAGAGTGGTGGCCCCCTCACAGGGTCTGTGGTCGCCTGACTTAAGAAGCCCATGTGAAGGGGGAGCAGGATGCCTCTAAGGGACCTCGGGCTAGGGCTCACATAAGTGCCACCCTGGGATCACCCTTGTCTGCACTCGTGGCTGTCAGCACCGTCCTGTGTGCACAGCTCCCACCCACGCATCCCGCCCACGCTCACAGCCCCGCCCACTTGCACACCGGGCAGGCACCTCCCATTCCCATGGCCAAACGAGTCCCTGGCCTCTTCCTGTCCCTGCATCCCCCTACGTCCAGCCCTCACGCTGTCCATGCCATGGAAGTGTGGGAACTGGGGGTGGATAGTGGAGGTGAGAGAGGTGCTGGTATTGGCGGCAGGAGATGCCAGTGGGCTTAGACAAGGAGACGGGGCAGCAGGTGGTTTGGGGGAACCAGGAGGGGCTTCAGACCTCATCTGTTGATGGTGCTTGTTTGACACCAGGGAGAGATGTCAGCAAGTGGGGGGACACGCATGTCTAGAGGCCATCCCCAGCAGCCAGGGCCCAAGACATAAATGCGGGACTCTCAGTATGCGGAGGGTCTCAGGAGGATCAGCACTAAGCCCCAGCCCCCAACACCAGGAGGGACCAGCAAGTGAGGTGGGGGAAGGGAGGAGGGTGCTGGGGCCAGACACCAAGAAAGGACCTGGTCTAGGAGGAGGAGCGAGCACCTGTGGAATGCAGCAGAGGCTGAGTGCGCTGGGCAGGGGCTGTGGCCACGGGATCCGGCAGCATGGGGATCACTGTCAACTTTGGTAACAGCTGGGTGGAGAGAGGCCCAGAGACAATGCGGGGCAGATGGAGGGGCTCAGACAGCTCCTGCCAGGGGACTTGCTGTGGAGAACAAAGGAACAGCAGAACCTGAGCAGGAGCCAGGCAGGATGGGCTGGTTCAGGGGTCCTGGACACACCTGCAGACCACCTCCTCAGGTCAAGTCCAGCAAGGGGCCTTGGCTCCTGGCCTCTGAGCCTGTCTCCTCTCCTGGGAGTGCCTAGGGAGAGCTTTGTACATGTCTGCAGCAGTCACCTTTGGGGCGGGGAAAGGAGACTAAGGTGGGTAAACTGGAATGATGGCTACAGAAGGGGGAATGCAGGAAGGAGAGGGAGGAGGCTTTGGCAGACAGGATCTCGCATGTGTGTGCGTGCATGCATGTGCACGTGTGTGTGTGTGTGTGTGTGTGGTCGTAGGTGTAAAGTGGAGCCATTAGCAGGGCTTAGTGCATGGACAGAAAGGGAGATGGAGGGAAAGAAAGAGAGGGACAGACAGACAGAGACAGAGGTGGGGCAGGGGCTTGGGACTCAGCGGTGGCTGAGGAATGTCAGGATGAGGTGGAGGAAGGACCCCGCCACACTGAGTTACTGGGGCCTGAGCCTTGGGTGCTCTGTGGGGCACAGCTGCTGCCCTACAGAAGCTGGTGGGCAGTCAGGTTCACAGACCCAGCTGTGGCCCTTGGTGGCAGGTGCTGGCTGGTCAGAGGGGCTGGAGCAGCTCAGACGACGAGGCTCCCGGGCGGCCCCACCACTCTGAGAAGACAGCGTCATTGCCGGCGGGGGGCGCCAGGGGGTCAGAAGCAGTGCCAGCTTGTGTCAGGACACCCCGCACACCCTGCTTCCCTCCACAGCCCCTGGGCCACCTCTGAACAGCTCCACGAGGCTCAGGTGGTCTGGCTTGGCCAACAGGGTGGTGTCCAGAATCAAGAAAGCTGAGTCTGAGGCCTGGAGCCAGCCAAGCACACAGCTCGTGACAGGCGAGTTGCTGGTCTCCAAGCCCGGATCTGCCGGCCGGGAAAGGGGAAATAAATCCATTCATCAATTCATTTGCTTGCCGGGCCCGGTGCCGGGCACAGGCACACGGCGGTGGACAGACCGATCCTGACCTCGAGAGGTCATCTTGACAGGATGGTTCCCATCGTCCTCATTTTAAATGTTTTCAATTTCAGTTTTGTTTCCTCTTTGACTCAGAACCATCCAGCGGAGACTTAGAGATGGAGAGATGAGGAAGGCCACTCCTGCCACAGTGACCTGAATCCAACAGAGTCACCAGCCTCAGGGAGATTTCGCCGGTGGCGCCCGGCTGCCTGATGCAGGCTGGAGAAGGCAGCGAGTGGCACGCGCCCGGGGCTGGGCATCTGCCGGGGATGGGGAGAGCCAGGGTCAGGGTGCTGGGCCCTGGGAGAGAGTGGGGGACAAGGGACTGAGACCAGGAGCATGCACAGGCTGCAGAGTGGACAGCAACAGCCCTGAGAAGAGTGACAGGGAAGGCTGGAGCCTGGTGCTAGCTTTCAGGGCACAAGGACGTGAGGGCGGGAGGTTGGGGGAGTCAGCAGGGGGGCTGGGGAGTATGTCTGAGCCCCAAGGAGTGAGGCGGCTGGGCCTGGAGGCAGCCTCGACGACAAAGGGAGCCCCACCACCCAGGGCCCAGTGCCCATGGAGTGACAGTGGGTGAGGCCCACCCGGTGGTTCTTGGGGGCTGACGGTGCAGGGGCTCATGGGCTCCATGGTGGAGCACGGGAGGCCTGGGGTGGAGGGGGTGGGGTCTGCTTAACAGGAGGATGCACGGAGAGGGGTTCTGGGGGCTGTGCTGGTGCCCTGGTGCTGCTGTAACGCAGTGCCACCCACTGGCTTCAAACACACAGATTTATCCTCACAGCTCTGGGGCCAGAAGTGCCAGATCAGAGCGTGACACAGCCGCGCTCCCTCTGAGGCTCTAGGGGAGCGTCCTCCTGCGTCTTCCAGTTCCCAGTGGCCCAGGCGCTCCTTGGCCTGTGGCCGCATCGCTCAGTCCCTGCCTCTGTCTTCACGTGGCCCCTCCCGGGTGTCTGTTCTTCTGAGGCTCTGCCTTCCCCTCTTATGATGACGCCACTCACCCAACCCAATACAACCTCATTGTAACTAATTACACCTGCAGAGACCCACCTTCCAAAAAGGTCACATCCTGAGGCTCAGGATGGACATGGATTTGGGGAGACACTGCTCATCCCACTACAGGACAGAGGTGAAGGTGACCCGGGCAGATGCAGGAGGACAGGACGGCCTCTCAGAGGACCTGCTGGGTTGGGTTGCGGCTCTCACGACCTGCCTCCAGGCCACCCGCGGGAGGGCCCCTCGCCATGCTGCGTCCTCACCCCAGGGCCTCTCCTGGGCTCTTCTCCACTGTCCACCTGCTCAGCTCTAGCTCATCCCCCATGCTCTTGACACCACCTCCAGGAAGCCCTCCCTGAGCCCCTGGAGCACCTTCTCACACTGTTCTCAGAGGCAGGACCCATTGGTGAGGTCCTTCATCCTCAAATCTCCAGGCTGCAGCGGCCTGATGGGGCAAAAGCCAAAAAGAGCTCAAAACTTGTGTGCACACGAGCCATGCACGCAGGTGCTCACGGCAGCTTTACTCGTAACTGCCAAAGCTTGGGAGCGACCGAGGCGCCCCTCGGCAGGTGAATAGATACACAAACTGTCACATCCAGACAACAGAATGTTATCCGGAGCTAAGGAGAAGTGAGCTATCGGGCCATGAAAAGACATGGAGGAATCTTAAATCACATTACTAGTGGAAGAAGCCAAGCTGAAAAGGCCACACACACAAGATTCCAACTAGATGACATTCTGGAAAAGGCAGAACTGTGGAGACAGTGAAAACGTCAGGGTCGCCAGGAGTTGGAGGGAGGGAGGGGGCGAATAGGTGGAGCGCAGATGTTTATGGCAGTGACACTACTGTGCGTGATACTGTAATGGCGGATACATGGGACCATACAATTTGCCCAAACCCACAGAACGTGCAACAGCAGCAGTGGCCTCGAGCACAGGCCGCGGGCTTCAGCTGGTGACACGTCAGTGCCGGCCTATCCGTTGTAACAGAGGAACCACACCTGCGCAAGGTGTCAATCACAGGGAAACTCCTGGAGAGGTTGCTACAGGGACCCTGCGCTACCTGCTCATTTTTGTCTACAAACCTAAAACTTCTCTAAGACATAAAGTCCATTAATTTTTAAAAAATTCAAAAGTTGGTGAACGATGACTCAAGGTTTTTGCCGCCCCTGAGCATAAATCGGTTTGGGTGTGGCAGGGCAGAGGGTGGTCTGGCGTGGAGCTGCCAGGACTGGCAGGTGGCTCCCTGGCTGCTACTGTCTCGGGCTGGCCTGGCCTTCCTGTCTCCAGGGTTGGGGACCCCTGGTTTCTTGTGAATTGGTGGAGAGGCTGTTTCCCAGTGGGGCACACACTAGGTGGGAGGAAGGCTGGCCAGGACGCTGGTCATCTTCAGCTCGATTCGGATATGTCACAGCGTGGTTCTCTCCAGTCCCCCCAAACCCCTGGAACTGACCACATGGCGGACAGGCTGCACTCTCCCCACTCCAGAGGGGAAGTGCCAAAGAGGCAGAGACCTCACTGCCACAGCCATCCCAAGGCCTGCCCGAGCTCCACTCTCTCCCCTTCTGCGTGAACTTCCAGAAATCCACTTCTCAGCCAGGGAGCTGGCACGCCGCAGTGTGTCTGTGGAAGTGGGCCAGGCAGTGGCTGTGAAATGGCCCCACTGAACATCTGCCCCGAGCCCTGATTGGCCGGGCACCTGGACTACGGCCAGACCTGTCTGGGCAAAGATGCTCGAGGCTGTTTGGGCAGCGTGGACTCGTAGCCACCGCGCTCCGAGCCCTCCATTCCACAAGCCCCCAGCGCCCGCCATGCCCCCTCTGTGGGGAGGGAGCTCTAGCCAGAGCCCAAACCAACCTTACTCTTTTTCAAGGTTTGCTAGAAATCACAAAGGTCAGCTGTTCTCATGTTTGCAGAATTTATTGATTTTGTCTGGGCTGGAAAGACAACAACAGGCTCTCACTGCTCGTTGTTTCTGCGGCTGCATCAGGGGAGCTGACAGAGGCACACGGCTGCCCCACACTCGTCCCAGGGACCCTGGTCACACCATGTTCGTCCCATGGCTCGTGCCCTCACAAGCCTGTGTCCAGCCGGAATCTGTGAGCTGACGAGACCAGCTCCCCTACACCTCTATGGGGGGAGCCTGCACGCGTCTGCCCCTCCCTCATTTTGCTGAAGGGGCCACTGGGTGGCCGGCTGGGCACACAGCAAATCCCAGACAGATCAGCGCTGGCACCTCAGCCTCCCGTCTCCCCCCAGCCTCTCCCTGGGAGCACAGATGAGCTCCTGGAATGAGGGGAGGACCAGGGACACCCCAGGTGCCACTGAGGAGAAAGGGATGGCCCGCGATGGGTGGGAGAGGCGGTGGGGATGAGGGAAGGCATGGCTGCTGCACCACCAACCATGCGCCCGAGGCATGTGTTCGCTGGCTCCCCGGTTGGTCCAGTCTCCTGGACGGCATCCCCCACGCCCAGCCCCGGCTGCTGCTCACCCCGAGAACACCAGCCAAGCAGCCCTGCTCCAGGCTCAGGTCCATCAGCAGGAGGAGGGCAGGCCACATCCTTCATGTGGACAGGCAGGGCTGCTCAGATGAACTGCTCTGGAGCCATATTCTAGGCATGTTTAATGAGACATTTTCTGGGGCCAGCTGGGTGGCCTTGGAGGTGTCCCTACTCACCCCATGCAGGGCGGTGCATGCTCGGGCTCCACGCTGATGCCTGCGGCCTATTCTATACCAGCTCACACTCCTTGGTGCCCTGGAACATGCATGGGAGTTGAGCAGGCCAGGTGAAGTCGCAGCTTCAGTGTCGCAGCTGGACAAGTACCCAGCCCCTGAGTCTTGCTCTTCTATAAAATAGGGGTGCTCCAATTCCTGCCCTCACCAAGGGCTGCTCTGGGTTGCTCGGGGCTCCTGAGATGCTGATTCCTTTGAGCTACCGGTTAAGCACTTACCATGAGTCGGGTGCTGTGCTGGGGCTCGGTGGTCTGCTCCTGTGGAGGGCGGAGGATGCATTGCGGCAGCCTTGGGGTGCACACTGTCCCTTCAAAGGAACCTGCAGGGGGAGCACAGTTGGCTGCTGGGGCGTCCACTTCCTCAGGCCCTCCCTGCAGGGGGGAAGACTTTCTGAGGTTCCTCCCCCAACCCCTCTCTCTTCTCACGGGTCAGACCTGCGTCGTGGTAGTCTCACAGCTAAGCAGCTGTGCACCTGCATAGGGAGCTGTCTGGCCACTGCAGCAGGTGCTGGCATCTGTCCCCTGCAGGGGCATCCCCTCCCTGAAGCCACTCTGTCTCCCAGCCCTGCCACAGACCTGGCACATAGGAGGTGCTCAGTAAATGTTCATTGGATGAGCAAACAAAAGGGAAGGGAGCTCCAAGTCCCCTCCCCCTTCCGCCTCAGCGATGAGCCCCTGCAGTGGAGTGGACCACGCAGGGAGTAGCAAGCAGCCACTGTCAGAGGCGTGCAGGGGACTCAGGTAGCCATTTGATGGGAACTTTGCAAGAAGATCTGCGTCACACAAATCAGCACAGACTGGCTTCTTAACACTCCTCTCCTGGTTCAAAAGAACAGCAACAGAAGCCGCATGCTGGGTGCTTTGAGATGCACAGAACTGCTGGAAGTTAAATGTGAGATTCCAGAACACCGCAGTCTACAAGCCACCCTTCTCCCGGTGCGCACCTTCCCACCAGAGTTCTAAATGAAAGCTGTTCGTTAGGGTGACAGGTTTACTGTTTTGCAATGAGAGTTGTTTGGCGATTTTTCCCCTGAGAAGGAGAAATCATGTGTTTGCTTAGCGAGCACACTTGCAGGGGACGATGTTTCAGGGACTATTGCTGTGGGAAGAGTTTTATGTGGGGATTTTTCTGGTCCCTGTCAGCAGTGCAGGAGGAGACGGCTCCAGTGAGCATCGCTGCTGCAGCCTATGGCACTGCAGGACGCTGGGGTCTGAAACTGCACCCCCTGCTCAGAGCTCAGTATTTGTCCCTGGGAGCTGTGTGTTTACAGCCCAGCTGGGGGGCCAATGCCAGGGTGGTCAGGAGGTTCCTGGATTGGGGACAGTGAGGGCCCCACCTCCAGCAGCTTCAGCCCCAGCCCAGCTCCCAGCAGAGCTTTGGCTCAGTAGGGGAAGAACAATCAGCAGGGGAAGGGTCGTTGGAGGAGGGGCAGGGCTGGGAGAGGGGCCCCAGGGACGGGCCTGGGCAAGGGGCAGCATGGCCACCAGGAGCCAGACCAGTGTGGTCTGAGAAAGTCTGAGAACTTTCTCCAGGCAAGGCAGGTCGGGAGATGGAGCAGAGACTGGCCTGGCCACGGCAAGAGCACGGTGCTCCTGGGGGCACAGAGGCCTACCGTGGGGGGGCGCTGCGAAACCCCAGGGGAGCAGGAAGCATGTGCCCTGCAGGACAAGGACATCTGGAAGGCACTGTCAGTGTCAGCCCAGTGAGCGGCCAGTCTGCAGCTTCCCAGAAGCCAGGCGGGCTTCTGGAGGGGGTGGCAAAGCCCACCGCAACCACACCATGGGGCTGCCTCGTGCCTGCACACTCTCCTGGCCACAGCACCTGCCTTCCCCAAACCAACTCCACCCCACCCTTGGTCCAAGGGTCGCTCTGGCCTTGGCCTTAGGGCTGCATGTGGGACTGATCTGGGACCCCCTCTTCCTGGGGCTGCTGAGCTACGTCATGACGTAGCTGCTTGTGGTCATCCCGCCTTGGGGAAACTCTTACAAGAAATGGGAAAGTGGTGTTGGGGGGTGGGGAGATAGAGGCAGACCTGTGGCACCGACACACCTGGATGCAGCTTTTCTGTCTCAAGCTGGTGAGAGTAGGTTCCCCCTTGGTAGCTGGGAGAATGTTTCTTTTTCTCGTCATATTCTGGATGTCCCCAGCCCCCTTAGCCCTCTCCTTCCCAAGCGAGACACATGGGGGAGGCCCACAGCAAGCACATGTTGACGTGGCTCCCACTGAATCCTTGTCTTCCAGCTGGAGGGGCAGCCACATGCTCACTGTCTGGTCCAGCGCTGGCCCCGAGCAAGCCTAAAGGTAGGCGCCTCCTGTGCATCCTGCTGTCCCACCTGCTGCAAGGATGGGCCCTGTCGCTCCATCCCTCATCTCTCTTGAGGGAATGGTTGGCACAGGCCTGTGCCCACAGAAGCTACAGAAACCCCAGCAACTGCACATCAGCTGAGACCCCCAACTGAGAGCAGCGGGTGGGTGGCCTGGGGCTCTGGGATACAGGTTTGTGAGACAGAGACCCGCCCCCTGGCAGGGTGGATGCCCTGCGCTGAGTCCGCAGCCCTGCAGGAGATCCGCGGGAGGGAAGGGCAGGCTCCCGCGGCTTCCTGAGTGCTGATCCCAGGCTCATCCCTCGTGGTGGGGGTCCTGGGCCCCTTTTGCAGCGTGGGCCCTGGGGATCAGGTTCAAATCCCAGCTCCAAGCACAATCAGCCCCGTGATGGATGGGGACAGCCCGTCTGCTCCAAGTCCCAGCCTCCTCCTCCATCCTCGGGATGACAAGGCGTGTCGAGGAGACTCAGGAGCATGGGTCGTGGTGGTGTGTACACAGCGTCTCGGCATGGCCCGCACATGGTAAGTGCTAAAGAAACGCAGCTGTTGGCATGATTAGTTCAGAGAGGTGAAGGAACGTGCTGAGGTCACCCAGTGGGGGGTGGCAGAGCCAGTATTTGAGTCCCATCCCCAAGAACAGGCCATTCCGTCCTCTTCCTCCAGGCTCATTGAGAGCTGGGTAGCGACCTGGCAGGAGTCCAGTGCCAGTCCTTACAGTGGAGCACCTGGGGGTCAGGGGCAGCAGCACTGTCCCCTCCATCTCCAGCAATAGAAACGCCCGAGCCTCCTGCCGGCTCTCCTGCCTCGGAGCGCCTTTTTGGCATGCTGATGGGAGATAACAGTGCCAGGCTCTTGCTGGAGCCATGCGTACAGGCTGGTAATTTTCCATCATTACAGCAAATGACAAACCTCACAGAAGGCCAGGTCCGGCTGGGAGGATCCTTCCTGTGCTCTGAGCAACATGGCCCAGGGCACCTTTCCAGAACCTTCTGGGCTGGGCTTGGGAGTTGGTCTCTCCCACCATTTGCAAGCCCTGGTGGCTGGTCAGCCAGACACTTCTGCTAATTGCTGAGCCTCTGAGAGTGAACCTTGCTCTGGGGTGCTGCACTTCACAGTTTACAAAGCAAGCCACGCTCACTACCTCAAGGAAACCCCTCCCCTGATAAGTGTAGGTGATATCCGGGAGGGCACACAGGGGCTCTCTATGCTTTCTGCTCAATTCCGCCCTGAACCTAAAACCGCTCTAAGAAATCAGTCTGCTAACAAAACATCCTGTAAGAGGCACGAGTGAGCGCATGGGCATGCTCGCTCTCGGCATGCTCCTGAGACTCACCCGTGCCTCTGCACGGATCTCTGCTCACCACTGTGGACGCACCACAGCTTATTTGCCCATTTATCAATTGATGGGTTGATCCCAGTGTTTTGCTGTTATGAATAAAGCTGTTTTAAATGCTAAAATGAAGAACACCAAGGGTCACACAGGTGGCAAGCTGCGAAGCCTGTTCCACATACAACATGCAAGCACAGAGCCACACGGCCTCTGCGGGCGTCTGCACAGCTCCCCTGTCTGCAGTCCTCTCTCAGAAGCCTGCAACTGAGCCTGGCCTTGCTGCTGCACAGCTACGTGACAGCCAACAGGACAGGACTACAAAGGGTTTGGCCTTGGAAGAAGCCACGGCATCTCAGGGGCACCCCACGTGTCTCTGCACCCTGGGGCAGAGTAATCTCAGGGACCCCCCTCCATGCCCATTTCCTCACCAGCCCAGGGACGTGAGGATCCAACATGAGTGAGGCACCACCCAGCTGCCTCCTACCAGCTGCAAGATTTCTCACCCATAGGGGCATCAGAGCCCTCCCTGCAGGGCTCGTATGAGGGTGGAGAGCAGCCACCAATGGAACGCCACAGGCTTCTCAAAACTGCCCCATATGTAGCTACAACTGGGGAAACTGAGGCAGGAAAAGGAGGAAACTTGCCGATGTCCCATAGTCATGCAAGGGGCAGGAAATGGACTTCGGGAGTGTTGTTATGGGCTGAATCATATCACCCAAGATTCACATGTTGAAGCCCTGAGCCCCTGGGACATCAGAATGTGACTATATTTGGAGACAGGGCCTGAGGTCATTAAAGTAAAGTGAGGTCACTAGGGTGGACCTTCATCCAATATAACTGGTGTCCTCCAGAGAAGAGATTAGGAAACAGATACATGCAAAGGGGAGGCCATGTGAAGACACAGGGCGAAGACAGCCACCTGCAAGCCAAGGAGAGAGCCCTCAGAATGAAACCACCCTGACCACATCTTGCTCTTGGACTTCCAGCCTCTAAAACTGCGAGACAATGAGGTTCTGTGGTCTGTAGTCTGTTGTGTTCTGCTATGGCAGCCCTAGCAGATCAACACATGCTCCCAGCCGCAGCCTCTACACTAAGACCCAACACCAGGAGGCAGCTACTCACCTGCAACCGGCCTCCCCGCCCCACTCCACTCAGCCCAAGGTCAGGTCCCCTGGTTTAGGGCACCCCACAGTTTGTAATGTAGAATGTTTGCTCATGTGGTTTTGTGGCCATTGCCTGTCCCCCCACAAGGCTGCGAGCTTCATGAGGAGGGGGTGTGCTTCTATTCTGCTAAACCAGTGTCAGGGAGGCCATGACTCTGAATAGCTGTTTTTTAAAGGAATGATTATAAATACGCATTGTTTTTGCCATAATAACAATAATTACAGGAAGGCATTAAATCATCATAGGAGGTCATTAAAGTTCCGTGTCTCCCCCAGAGTGCCCCACACAAAGCTGATGTTGAATAAATGCTTCTTGAATGAGTGAGAAGAATGAATAGATAGATGGGTAGATAGATGGAATCATGGATAGATGGATGGATGGATGGATGGATGGATGGATGGATGGATGGGTGGATGGATGGATGGATGGATGGATGGATGGATGGATGGATGGATGGATGGATGGATGGATGGATGGATGGATGGATGGATGGATGGATGGATGGATGGATGGATGGATGGATGGATGGATGGATGGATGGATGGATGGATGGATGGATGGATGGATGGATGGATGGATGGATGGATGGATGGATGGATGGATGGATGGATGGATGGATGGATGGATGGATGGATGGATGGATGGATGGATGGATGGATGGATGGATGGATGGATGGATGGATGGATGGATGGATGGATGGATGGATGGATGGATGGATGGATGGATGGATGGATGGATGGATGGATGGATGGATGGATGGATGGATGGATGGATGGATGGATGGATGGATGGATGGATGGATGGATGGATGGATGGATGGATGGATGGATGGATGGATGGATGGATGGATGGATGGATGGATGGATGGATGGATGGATGGATGGATGGATGGATGGATGGATGGATGGATGGATGGATGGATGGATGGATGGATGGATGGATGGATGGATGGATGGATGGATGGATGGATGGATGGATGGACGGATGGATGGATGGATGGATAGATGGATGGATGGAAAATGGAGGAAAGGATGGATGGATAAATGGATGAATGGATGGGTGAATGCATGGGTGGATGGATGGATGGATGGATGGATGGATGGATGGATGGATGGATGGAAAAATAGATGGAAGGATGTGTGGATGGGTGGGAGTGTGGATGGATGGTTGAGTGTGTGGATCAGTGGGTAGATGGATGGATGAATGCACGGTTTAATGGATGAACAGAGAAATGGACGGATGGGTGGGTGGGTGGATGGATGGATGGATGTGTAGGTAGATGGACGGATGCATGGATGGATGAACGTATGGATGGGTGGATGAATGGATAAATGGATAGGTGGGTGGGTGGATGAATGGGTGAGTGGATGGGTGAATGAATGATACCTCCCCTCAGTGAGCTAAGCCAAAGAGAGCCAGAAGCAAGAGGACTGCTGAAACCTCACAGATCTGCACTGAGACAAAAAAAAAATCCCTGTTAGAAGTAGTTTCAGGGCCGGCCCGGTGGCGCACTGGATAGTGCACCGCTTGGGAAGCGTGGCGGCGCTCCCGCCCGAGGGTTCGGATCCCACATACAGACCGGTTCCTGCTCACTGGCTGAGCGAGGCGCGGGAGCAACACCGAGGGTTGCAATCCCGTTGCCGGTCCCTGGTCCGGTACGGGGGCAACACTGAGGGTTGCGATCCGTTGCCGGACATGGAAAAAGACAAAAGACAAAAAAAAAAAAAAAAAAGAAGAAGTTTCAGCTCTGGATTTTCTACCACCTTCACAGAAAAAGCCCTGTTGGGACTTGGGGCAGGGCCAGCCTCACAGTCATGTAACCAGTGTGGTCCCACAGGGTGCCAAGCTCAGAAGGGCCCCAGCTTGGAAGGCCCCATGCCCAGGGTCACCATCTTGAAATTCTTGACAATTTTGTCTTTGAATTTGTGTCGTGTAAGTGCAGTCTGACAGACAATGGAAGCTTGGCTCACGTGTAGTCCCACCTCCCGCCACCTCCCAAGAACAACTGTCTGCTGCCTGCTCCCTGCCCCTTGGAACCTCTCCTGGCCTACCCTTCCCTGCAATCATTGCCACCCTCCATGCCTGGAGGGACGTGGACATGAGCACAGAGAAGGTCAAGACCAAGTGTGTGGCCAGAGGCATCTCAGGGGAGGCAGGTGGAGGTCCCCCCTGGCTGGGGCTGGCATTCAGCCCGTGACTCAGGCTGAGGCTCCCTCCCCACTCAGGCACCGAGCGCATCTGCGTATGATGGTCACATCCTTGATGGGTGGCTCATCCTCCATGGGGAAGGGAGAGCAGCCTCCCTGCCTCCCAGGTCCTGCAACCAGCAGGCCTCTGGTCCCTGAGTGTGGCTGTGCTGCACGTGCTGGGCACTGCTTTCTGTACTTAGTGCAGTCCCACAGGGAGCCCCTGGGGACCCCCTGGGGAGTGAACAGTTCTACTGAAGTGCCCACTTTATAGCACAAAACATTTCCTGGGAAGCCATCTCAGCCTCAGCAAACCCATCTTCTCTCTGGAGGCCATGTGGAGAGGTGCTCAAGCTGCCTGCTCCGACTGTGAAGTCCAGCTCAGCAGCTTGGCAGCTGGTGACCTGGGCAAGCCAAGCCACTCTGTGGGCTGGGCCTCCCCTGAGCCTGGACAGGTGTCCCTGCTGAGGGTCAGGGCACATACTTACTCTGGACACCCCTGAGTGAGAGGCTAATGCCACAGCACCCTGTGAAGAGCCTCACCTACACACCCCAGCAAGCCAATGAGTCCACGGCCATATTCTCATGCGCTGAGTCTGAAGCCTATTCCCACTCAGAGCAGATAAACCAGGGCAGGATTCCTGGTTGCCATGATGTTCTTCTTGCATGAGGATCACTGAGGCCAGCTCAGCCTGGGGAATGGACCTCTAGGGAGTTAAAGTCCCCTGTTCTGCCCCTGGAGTTGGGCAATGCAGGCCCCATGACCGAGGCTCCCCCACGGCATGGACAGCCCCTGCCCTGGTGGTGCCAGAGTCGGCTGAGCTCTGTGGTCTGGAAGGGTGGTTAGAGGGCCAGTGTCGGGGAGGCCACACGGAGGAGGCTGGCCAGGCCGCCTGGCTGATGTTCGCACAGCGACCGTGTCTGTCCTCTGAGCACTGAGGTCTCTGTATCAGTGACAATCTGAGGGACGTCACCCTCCTCCCTAGTCTGTGAGTTCCTTGAGGCAGTGTCCATGTGCTCACCAACATGGCCCCACCCTGGCTGCACAGCCTATGAGTGATAGGAGCTTAAGGAACCTTTCCTGGGAAACTGAGGGAGAGCACTAAGCCACGTGGAAATGGCGCCCGGGAGTCAGGCTGCAAGCGGAGGGTGAGCTTCCTGTCTGCCGCTGGCCTGCTCTCTCGGCATTCGGTGGGGCCAACTCCACTGTCCCCATCTTACAGAGGGGGAGACTGAGGCCCAGGGCAGGCAGCCACATTGCCCGGTGGCTAGTGGTGAAGCCAGTTCCAGCCTTCTGCCTCCCCTGCATCGTACTTGAACCTGGGCATGAGGGATCAAAGGGCCAGACTGCCCAATGGCACCCAGGAGCCCACAAAGTGCATGTCCCAGGAGCCCCACCATGGAGCCCAGGAATCCTGGCTCTGGGGCCACTGGGGGCTCCATCAATGAGGCCCTGTGAGCCCCCTTCATCTCTGAGGCCCACTGACCCCCTTTCACTCTGGCACCCAGGTGACCCCATCTCTGAGGCCTTTCTCAGACCTCTGCTCATCCTGGTCACTATCCCCTCCTGCTGCTCAGTGGCTAGGCCAGTTCCTCCCCAGGGTGGTGACTGCTCCTGGCCTCCCGCTGGCTGTGTGCTCCCTGGTGGCTTTACTGGGGACCACCCGTGGGCTCTGCTCCTGCTCCTCAGGCAGGCACCAGCACAGCACGGGCACACATGCACGTCTGAAGAAGACAAAAAGGTGACAAGGACACAGACATGTGCTGACTTTCTGCTGGCCCCGAAAGCCTCCTTGGAAGTTCACTCTAAGACCTGGGGCAAAAGTACAGGGAGGCAAATTCCCTCTTGATAAAGTGGAATCTACCATGAGTCCAGCAGGTGAACTCTCCGTCACTGGAGGTGTGCAAGGGGTGGGGGCGAGTGGCCAGGGCTGGGACACTGTCCAGCTGGCTAGGACAGGGCTCTGTGGGTTTCTTCCAGCCTGGAGCCTGTGCTGCTCTGTCTGGAACGAGCTCCTCATCTCCCTGCTGTTGCGTCGCCGCCCTGAATGTAGAGGGGGCACATGGGCTGCCAAGCGGGGGCCCCTTCCCCCACCACTGCACTCCACCCTGCGGCTGTCCTGCTCATTTGGAGAAGCCAACATGGGGAGCTAGGAAAGGAACACCCAGCAGCCCCGACAATGCACCTGAGTGGATGATGGCCTTAGATGGTCCTCCCCAAGCCTCAGTTTCCCCATCAGTAGAATGGGTCCGGGCAATCTCTGGATGCTTTGAGCACCCATTGTTCATGTTTTCAAGTAAGCCAGGGGCATCCTGTAGTGCTGGAGGCACCCCTTTAGCAGAGCAGAGGAGGAAGGAAGTGTGGCCTTTATGAGCACAAATCTCCCAGGGGACCCATACCCGAGGTTTGGCATCACCAGCTCCATGTTATGGAACAGAACAAGCAGGTGCAGAGACCGCCACTGTACCTGCTTAGTGCAGCTGGCGAAAGGCACTGTCCTGAGCTCCCATCTGATCAGAGGTGACTGAGGGCAGCACTAAGCCTTTGACACATGCACAGCCAATTCTTCCAACATGGATTAAGCGCCTACTGTGTGAGGGCCTCCGTGTGGGGCCTGGGGTGTGATGAAGTGGTGTGGGATGTGGGCTGCCCTGCAGGAGGCCAACGGCCATCCTGGACATCCCCTGCTGTCCCAGGACAGGACCTGAGTCCTTGGGCTGCATGAGGATGTTGAGAGACCCCCCTGCCTCCGCCCAGGGGAGATGAGGGTCTGGGAACTCTGCCCTCCTCCTCCCTCAGGTCCAGGCCTCCAGAAGCCCCTCAACTCCCCAGATGGCCAATGTCCCCAAGGCCCAGTAGCTGTCCTCTGGGAAGAGCCTGGCTTGGGCTGGCCAGGGAGCGTGGGCTTAAAGCCAGGGCCAGGCCGGCCCAAGGATGCATGCCCGACAGCATAGGCTTGCTAACTGCTGCGTTTTTGGTGAGGATCTCCAGGCTCCTCACAGCTGTGTGAAGTAGGAGGGGTGGGCGTTGTTGCTTAGGCCCATTTTCCAGAGAGGGAAACTGAGGCTCAGGGGATCACATGTCTCAGTCAGGACCCAAGCCTGAGTCAGGGGCTCACACTGCATGCCTGGCTTCAATGGCCCTGAGAAACCTACTCCAGTGCCAGGCGACAGGGGTGCCACAAAGGCCATTCCACACCCACTGTGATAAGGGCATCCCCAAAGAAGCTTCTGTGTAACTAGGCCCTGAAGCAGATACCCCAAACGTGTCCAGGCCACATTTGTGCACTTACTCAGCACCTGCAGGGCCCCAGCCACTGTCCCCGCCCGGGCTGTGAGGACCACTGCGTGGCGCCTGTCAGTTACTGAGTGATATCAAAAGTGAGAGAATCCCTCTCTTGTTCTGCCTCTTGCTTGAATCCTTGCGGAAACAGCAGCAATCGATTTTGAATAACAGCTTCATTTGAACCAATTAAAAGAGGACTGATTCTGCTTTAAATCTGATTTGCAATGGCAGCACGCTCTAGGAAATGGGTAACTGAATTATTTTTCACCGCAAACATTTCGGCATTTTCTATCCTGGGTGGGATGATCTCAAAAGCTGCCTCATTGTTCTGAATCGTTTCTAAAACGACAGAGTAAAAAGAAGCAGGGTCCCCATCCACACGATGAAGGGACGCGGTGACGTCGCTTTCACGTAGCCACTGAGGTTTTGGAGGGCGGGTTACATCAAAACTCACGAAACGACTCGAGCAAAGTGTTGTTCCCGAGCCCTGTCTGCTCTTACCAGTTTAACATTTAATCCAAGCGGTGCTTGCAATGGAAAAGGGACAGAGAAGAGCTCAGAGAGGCGACAGGATTCTGTACACAGAACATGGAAGACTTTGGGGCAGTCTCTTCCACGCCACCAGCACGTTTCCTCATCTGTCAAACGAGGCTAATTACGTGGATGCCGACAGCTCGGGGAGGGACTCGGTGGCAGATGAGTAACAAACTCAGCCCAGCGTCTGGTGCCGAGGGCGTCTCTTCACCTCATTTTCTCCCTGCAACCTGTTTTCTCATCTGTGAAATGGGCACATCAGTCGCTGACTGGCAGAACTGTGAGAAGCAAATGCACAGACTCCCAGCCTGCCTGGCACATGGGGAGGTGGCAAAATGCCAGCTGCTGGGGTCACAATGACATCCATTCTTCGTTATTATTATCCTTTCTGGCTCCCCCTCCGGGGCTCTCTGGGAAGTGGGCAGGAGCTATTGAACTAGACGACCCCTCTGCTACCTTCCTCCCCAGTGCTCAGTCCAGCTTCACTTCTGCAGGTCGCGTCGAGATTCTTCTGTTTTTGTAGATGCTGCACAGTCAGTTAAGAGCTGATGAAATGGGGGAGAAGCCGCCCACCCATGTCTGAACACACAGCTTCAGCAGCCGGGCCCGCACGGGAAGTGAACCCCCCGCAGCACCAGAGTCTGGCCAGGAGCCGCGGCCCACGGCAGATGCCCGTGCTCCAGCCTCCTGCCGTGTGAGTTCTCTCCAGCAGCCCGAGAGCCCCGTGTGGACAGTGTCCTTCCACTCCTCCTGGGTGGCCTGGGGGACCAGTGTCCCGGCACAGTGGGCACACCAAGGTGGCTCTAGGGTTTGAGTCCAGGGATGATCCCTTCAGGAATGCTGCATGGGAGAGGGAGGCTGGGATGACACACTGTCCCCATGTCATGTCAGGTCCCTACACCCCCCGCGGGGCTCTCTGCATTGAGGATGGAGCAGAGCCGAGCCCAGCCTGGGGGACCTGCGGCTCCCAGGGCCTTCTAGAGATGAAACCTGGTCTGAGTCTTGAAAGGCCTACAGGAGGCGATCGGGTAGAGAAAGGTGGAATGGGTGTCCCCAGCACAGGGCAAAGCATTAACTAACAAGGCACAGGGGTATGGCAGCGCTGGAGCACAAAATGGGACAAGCAGCAGGTGAGAACGAAGGAGCCAGCAGGACGGATCGTGGCAAACCTGGGAGCCCTTAGGGGGTGAGTTTGTCCTGGGACCAAGGTAACCAGCCGGGAGGGGTCTGAAGGAGCCTTGCACCGGGTGGGCTTTGTGACCCAAAGGCTTGTTCTGGCACCAGGGCTGGAGGCAGCATGGCTACGTGGCCACAGTCTCAGACCCTGGGCTGGGAGCCCCTCCCCATGACTGTCCTCTTCCACAGCCTTCCCAGTTCTGAGCCGGGACCTGGCCCGGGCGGGGGGACACTCAGTTGCTGGAGTGAATAATAAATGACCTAGTCTGGTGCAGCTGGTGGCAGAGGCTGGACCTAGGTCTGGCCATTCCCTCATCCCAATGAGGACTGTGGCACAAATGCCCCTCTGGGCTTCCCTCTGGTCCCCGAAGCCCTCGCTTGGAGGCAGATTCTCTAGAGCTGTGGAGGCATCGTGCAATGGGAGGTCTTCCAGGCAGGTGCCACTGCCAAGCGCCTGGTCTCCAGCTTTTCCTATCAACCGTGCATCCGCCGTGAGACGGGGTGCATATCCTGTTTCTTTTTTCCCCAAGGCTGCCAGGCAGCTCTGGACACATTTTGTGCTCAGACACGAGGGTGGGACACCTTTGAACTGGCTTTCTGGGCCAGCGTTCCTGCTCCACCCTACATGGCCTATTCCTTATTTCGACCATAATGATTCTATTGTACCCGAGGCTTTTACTGGGAACAGCCTCAAATTCTCTTGGCAGGAAAGAAATACATTTTTGGTCCCCAGGGCCTTCTTTTGGCCCAGAGTTTATAGTTGACTTTGCTTCCCAGGCAGATTTCAGAGGGATGGCACTGCGCCCTTCTGGAGTGGGGGCCTCTGACCCTGTCACACCCCTGCCCCGTTCCAGGCAGGAAAGAATGTGCAGCCTATTTACACTTGCTGGGAGATGAAGTGGGGAGGTGTCCTGGGTCACACAGGGAATGGATCCAGGCACCCTGTCCAGACACTTCTATGGCCCCAAACTCTCCCCCCTCCTCCCCCTCCACTGCATTTGAGCCTCTCAACAGTCCTGCTGTCACATGGACACTGACTCTCAGGAGTGGGGAGGAGAGGAGGGGCTGCCTGAGGTTCCTTGGCCACTGATGGCAGACCCAGAGCAGACACTCAGGGACCTCAGGGTGGGAGACCCTCATCTGGGCCTTGGAGACTTGGGTCCCTCCCTCCTCCTCTATTCCTCAGCTGCGAGGACTCTCCCATCCCTGTGAGCCCCCATCCACATGATGCCCCTCGGATACCCCAGCAAGCGGAAGGCAGTGCATCCTGCCCAGGGGAGCGCACGCAGGAGGCAGGACAGTGCCCATGGTGTTCTGTGCAGGCTCTGGAGCCCCCGCCTCTCCACTCGAGCACGTGGGGGGCCACCGTGGGCTGATGGGAGGCGGGGGCTCAGCTCTACGAGGGCCACGGCTGCCCAACCAGACTCAAGATGGGTCTGCAGGCGCCATGTGTTTTGATCTGTCGCTGCGCTGGAATACTTGAGTCCTGCCGACGACGGATGTGATATAAAAATACAGCCGGCTGCCAGCACAGCCGGGAAGGGTGGCTTCCTCGCCAGCAAGTGCCACGGCAACGTGTTCTCCCATCCTCAGCCCCCACCCCCGGAGCCGGGGGCAGGATCCAGAGATGGGAGCTGCTTCTTTGAAGTATTAACAATTCTGCCTGCTCCAGGGAATATTTTCTTTAGAATTCCATACTGAGCTGTAATGGAATATTTGGAATATGCCTTTTCCTCCTTTTCTACAAGGCCAGCAGCTGAATTGCAGTACAGCAGTTCATGTAAACACATGTGTGTCTGTGTGCGTCTGGAGGAACTGCATGCAGCAACAGACTTGGGCCAGGTGCACATGACCCTGAGAAGTGCCGCCTTCAAGCCAGCAGCCCTCACCAGGGCCCAGCCCTCCTTCAGCTCACTGGCTCACTGTAGTTGCTTTATTTTATTTAGCCTGAAATCTCCTGAGAGCCCGAGGGGAAGCCCCAAGCAGGAAACCGGCTGTGCAAAATGTTTCTCTGCAGCGAGGTCCAGACCCATGACACTGGATTTGGGGGAGGGGGCTCAGAGCCCAGATCTCTGCAGCTGGACCTCTCTGGGCCCATGGCTTGCTCTACTCCCTCACACCTGGGGGTCCCGGGCCACACAGTCACCTCTGGGCCTCAGTTTCCTCAACCACAGCCCAGGCTTCACAACAACCCATGAAGTAGACATGAGGAGGGATGAGGCTGGCCCAGGTCTTGTCCATAAAGTGGAGAGCTGCTGCAGGAGTGGACAGACCTGTCCGACCAACAGTGGACAGGTGGACAGGGCGCTGCATCCTTACTCTGTATCCAGAGAACACACCCCGGCCGACGGTTCCAGGACCAGGCCCTCAGCCTGGATGTCAGCACCCCCCCGCTTCACCAAAGACGCTTCACCGAAGACGCCAGTGCAAGGTGACGTGCCCACACCCTGCAGCAGGCAGGGTGAGAAGCCAGGTTTCTGTCTCTGTTTATCCAGCTAAAGAGAAAGTCTCCTCAGGCAGCAATCATGATCAAGTGGCGAACATCTGTCGGCTGAATGGGGTATTAAGCACCAGGCGGAGTCTGCAGTCCCAGCGACAGCCCTGGAAGGTGCAATTCTTGGTATTAGGAAAGAAAAAGGAGGGTTGTTGACATTCTGCCAGGCCATACGCTCCTGTTGCATGCTCCCAGTTAATCCCCCAAGAGCCCTAGGGGTGGGGGCCTGCAGTTCAGGGGTGACCTGCTCATGGCCACACAGCCACAAGGAAGTGACAGAGCAGGCTCTGGCCTCCAGGCAAATGCACGTCCTCTGCAGACCTCACAGCCTCCCAAGGGTCAGATAAAAACCTGGCCCTGACCAAGCACCCCTCCCTGGCTACAGCGAGCGGGTGAGCGGCCCTGAGCCAAGGTGGTTTCCCAGCCACCTCTGCAGCTAGCACAGAGCCCCTCTTTCCAGCCTCCAGATCAAGTCCCTTCTCCCCCTCCCAAAGCTGGCACCTAAAGCTCCACCCTGCCACGAGCACAACCTGAAACAACTTGCCCCTTCCTCCCTCCAGGCCCTCACTCATGCTTTGCCTCTGGCTGGGGGCCCCTCCTCAGCTTTCGGAAGTTGCTCATTCCCTGTAACCTGCTGAGAGGCAGTAGGATTGGGGAAAACACAGCTCAATAAGTACTTGTTATTTTATGGTTGAATTTGGAGCCTGAGCATAGTCAGGGTCTTCACACCAGCTGTGTGACCTCGGGCAGGTTTACTCACCTCTCTGAGCCCCATGAAAGGTGCGAAGTACCTCATGCAATGCACTAGTACCAATACTCACGGGCTCCAAGATGTTATTCCTCTCACGTCAAGGGAGTCCAGGGTTAGACTGTGGGTCCCGAGTGCTGTGCAGGGGCAGAGGGGCACATGGCAGTTTGGGGCCATCCTGCAAGCTTGGTAAGATACAGATTCTGGAAGTTCTGAGGCTGTGGGTCGGGGGGTCTTTTTAATAAGGATACAGTAATCCCTTTGTACCCCCCAAGGCCTGCCCTTGGAAACTCCCTGGGCACCTCTGTCTTCACAGAGGTGTCAGCCATGCCACCTCTGAGGCAAGGTCACCCCCCGGATGACCCTGATTCGGTAGGCAGGCCTGGCTGGGCTTAAGAGAGCTTCTAGCAACCCCTCCACCTTGCAGGGAGGTGCTGAGGCCCAGAGAGAGCAGGGATTTGTCTGAGCTAGTTCAGCAACCCCGTGACAGAGCTGGGCCTCTGACTACGGACTCCCTGCCCAGGCCTGGTGGTAGGAGGTCAGGGAGATCTCGTCGGCCTTGGCTGGCCACGTCCATCACCCTCTCTGCACCATCCTCCCACCCCCATCTCAGTTTCCCAACCTGTGTCTGAGCCCAGCATACAGTAGGTATGAGTGTTACCACGTGCATGAGTTGTGGACACAGTCTAGGATGGCTCTTCCCAGCTGGGCTATCTTGAGAATCTATAACTTGGAGTGAAGCCAGGCAGCTGTAGACGGTGGGGGGTGGAGGGGGAATTCTCCAAGGATCAGCCCTGGCAGGGGCCTGCTCTGGTGCCTAACTTGGGATGAAAGGAAGGGCCAAGGGCTGACCCCTCCCCAGGACAGATCCTGGGCCATCTAAGGCCAAGAACAGATAGGTTGGGATCTAGGAGAGAGCTGGGCTGGGTAGGCAGGGATGGGAGGGGGAGGGTACAGATGGAGACCTAGGGAGGCCAAGGGGGAGGTGCAGGACTAGATGGCCACAAGCGGGATCCCAGCAGGAGCCCCCTCCAGACCACTGAGTTCGAGCCAGTGTGAGTGTGTGATGAGGGGGCCTCCACAGCCCCACTGCTGTGCCCACGGCCCACTTCCACACCTCCACCCACCCCAGCTATCCAAGGAGCTTCCAGGATCTGTGATGGGGGAGGGGGGGACAGGGCCTGGAAAAGTCTGTGGGGTCCTGGCCCCAGGAAGCCCAGCACTTTAGTATTTTATGCCCTCTTCTCCCAGCTGCCCCCTCCTCAAATCTCAGTATGGGCTGAGTGTGGACACCCGCTGAAAGGTGAGGGGTGAGCAAGGGGTAAGAATGGGACGCACTGGGGCGCTGGGGGAACAGGCAGGCTCCAGCCCCGCCCCAGCCATCACTGGGCCTCAGTGAGCTCAATGATAAGAAATTCCTGGTTGTTCAGACTGGCTCTGGCCAGGCCCAGCGAGCAAAGGCCTCTGCTCTGGAATAATGGCCTGGGGGCTTGCCTTGACCTCTCCCCACCGTATCTTCTCCAAAGGCATGCTCAGAAAGTGTTCAGGGCCCTGGCAATGGGCCCAAAGCTACAGGGAAGCTTGGACTGGGGGAGCCTGCCTCCCTCGTGGGGTGGCCCTGGACACCAGAGTGGGCCAGGGGAGAGTGGCAGGGATAGGAATGCAGGGAGGACAGTCCCCCAGGATCTACATCTGGGGTCAACTGCGGGGTTCTCAATTACCACTTATAGCACAAGCGTTTTGAGTATATATTTTGTATACATATAAAACGTTTAGCTTAAAAAATATATAGACCCCTTCCTTCCCACGCAAGAGGGGAAGGAAGTTGCAACCTAAAGGCCCCTGGTGCCCTCCGTCCATCCCTGGGGGTTGGGGGGTTAGGCAGGATGAGGGTCTGGAAGGTACTCCCTTCCCACAGGCTTAAGGACTGACTGCTGCACCCAACGCTTAGATTACAAAGATTTATTTAGAAAATAGTTTGGTTGTTTTGGCTGTCGTTATTTTTGGCAAACATTTAAATACTTTCAGTAATCAAAGATGGTCAGTGCCCTGTCTCTCCTTCGCCCCAGACAGCCGCCCCCCACTAGGTCCTGGAGAAGTCAGCCCTTGCTCAGAAAGGGATCGGGGGATGGTGTGTGTTTGGGGGGAGGGGGTGGCACGTGCCGCTGCTGTCTAAAACCCTGACCTCACAGCCACGCCTTGGCAGGGCCCCCCGAAGCTGGATACAGGCCTGCAGCCCCAGAAGCAGCCCCTTGCTGAGGCGGGAAGGCAAAGGGGTCTCCCTTTCTCCTGCCCCCTCCCTGAAGGCCCTGCTGTCTCTGGCCCAAGCTCCTGCCCTGCCCCACCTTCCCTGCGCCCTGGAGGCCGAGCCATCTACGAGTGTCTGGGGAGGATGCTCCGGGCTCTTCCCGGGTGCGCCCCCCAACACCACCACCCAGCCCCGCGCCTGGAGCTGTCCAGGACATCCGCGCGAGGGCGAGGCGGCCGCGGGTCACTGCCTGAAGCCCCGTCTCCTCCGCCGGAAGAGGATGTGCTTGAAGGAGCGTCGGAAGTCCTGGTTGAAGACGGTGTAGATGACCGGGTTGAGCGAGCTGTTGCAGTAGCCGATCCAGAAGAAAAACTTGAAGAGCGGGCCGGGCACCTGGCAGGCCTCGCGGCAGATGCCGTACAGGCTGTAGCTGAAGAAGAAGGGGAACCAGCAGAGCACGAACACGCCCATGACCACGGCCAGCACGAAGGTGAAGCGCTTCTCGCGCGCCTGGGCCACCTTGCGGCGGCACACGCTGCTGCGCGCCCGGCGCCGGCGCGACAGGAAGAACTCGACGGAGCGCG